>NW_006774574.1:1692443-1759131 GCF_000442215.2 Lipotes vexillifer
GGAAAGAGAAAGACCTCTCAGAGGGCTTAGCAAACAGTCCAGAATGTAAGAACAAAATGGATTAGAGAACCACTCCAAAGGAGAAGAAATAGGCCCTAATCAGGGAACATTCCCTGTCCCTGAACTTGTGTCTGTTTGGATCTCACAATTGCTACAGACCAGAGACTATGCGCTTCCAGTTTTTCTCTTTTTAAGAAAGGAGTGTTCAGTGTGGTTACCTCTTCTTTGCCTCACCATTGTACCTTAGCAATTTGGGTGAGAGAGGGCAGATCCCTTATAGTTTTTGTTTTGTTTTGTTTTGTTTTGTTTTGTTTTGTTTTGCGGTATGCGGGCCTCTCGCCGTTGTGGCCTCTCCCGTTGCGGAGCACAGGCTCCGGACTCGCAGGCTCAGCGGCCATGGCTCACGGGCCCTGCCGCTCCGCGGCATGTGGGATCTTCCCGGACTGGGGCACGAACCCGTGTCCCCTGCATCGGCAGGCGGACTCTCAACCACTGCGCCACCAGGGAAGCCCTCCCTTATAGTTTTGATTCACAGGTCTCTGGAGAGCAGAGGGGCCCCACAGAGAAAACTCATCTCATGTGGACCAAAAGTAAAGCACAAGTTGGTAAATTTCAAGCCTGATGCAACACCTGGAATGAGATTTTTTCAGGTACTGGGTTAGGAATAAGCCTATTTTACATGTGAGAGGATTGTGAGAAATATGTGACCAGAAGGTAGAATGTAGCAATTGTTGCAGAGCCATAAATCCCACCCAATCCCAGTACGCATGTCCCTTTGCTGCTCCTTTCATCCAGAAATGGGCTATCTTTTTCCATCCCTTTCAGTCTGGACTGGCCTTGTGACTTGCTTTGACCCATAGAATGTGGCAGAAGTGACAAGATGTGGGCTCTGAAGCTTGTGCCTTAAGAAGCTTTGATGCTTCTATTGATGCTCTCTTGAAACCCCAAGACTTCTACACGAGGAAGTCAGTCCAATCAGTATCCAGCACCAGCTACTACATGTGTCAGTACAGCCATCCTACATGGTACAGCCGTGTACCGAGTAAGTGAGTTCAAGTGAAACCAGCAGAGGAGCTGCCTAGAAACCCACAGGATTGTGAAAATAATACTTTGTTTTCCTTCTTAAGCCATTACATTTGGGTATGGTGTATTATTACATAGCAATAATTAACTGAAACCCATTATTATGCACCAGAAACCATGGTCATTAAAATAGACACCATCCTCACCTCATGGTGGGGAAAATGGCATTAGACAGAAAAACAAAAATGCAATGACCAATGTGATCAATTCTATGAAGAGAAAGAACAAGGTAATATGAGGGACTCAGGAATCTCATGGGGTCTAGTTGGACCCTCTCTATATGTGCTGTCGGAGTTACTTGGCAGCCTTAGGGTAGAGGTCTAATCTTCTAAAGAAGATTCAGTGACAGTGGTCATCAGGAACCAAGGGGAATGCAAACATGTGTCACTGGTCTTTTTTTTTTTTTTTGCGGTAAGCGGGCCTCTCGCTGCTGTGGCCTCTCCCGTTGCGGAGCACAGGCTCCGGACGCGCAGGCTCAGCGGTCATGGCGCCTGGGCCCAGCAGCTCCGCGGCATGTGGGATCTTCCCGGACCGGGGCACGAACCCGTGTCCCCTGCATCGGCAGGCGGACTCTCAACCACTGCGCCACCAGGAAAGCCCTGTCATTGGTCTTTGTAAGGTGCCGGGGCTAGGCCCAGCTACATGTCACTAAGAGAAAACAAATCTAAAACTTTTAGCACAGGGACTAGCACATAGTAAACACTTGGTGTTAGCTGTTATTATTACTGTTTTGTTTTTTTTTTAATTTTGGAAGGCATAGAAATGGGCAATTACAAATTTAAGAATAGAAACACAACCCAATTTTGGAAAGGCTCAATAAAAATAATTACTATGAAATGCTTCTAAATCCAAAATAAGACTGTTTCTATAGGAGAAAAAAATAGAATATAGGTGTACAATCCCTTATCTGAATCCTCTGAGGCAAAATAGGCTTCAGAATACAGAAAGTTTAGCATTTTAGAAAGGTAATTTGGTGCATGTACCATACATTGTGTTACTTCCAGCAGTGTCTGGGGTAGCATGCAATCGTTAAATTTCAGCAGCAAAAGGTGCGGATATTGAGAGTAAGTGAGACAAAAGTTGAAAGTAACCTTACATCAGTTCAATCATCAAATGTATTAAAAATTTTAAAAATTGGATTTCCAGAAGATTCTGGACTTGAGAATTGTGGCTAGAGTTGTAGACCTAGAAAAACATGGTGCACATGATTGGCCATTGACGTCTTAATGAGCTCAATGGATCTCTGCTGGTCCAATGCAGCGGCAGAAATCTGTCTTAGCTTTACAAGTTGACAGAAGTAAATCACACACTATATTTTCCACACTATGGTCTGTTTCACTGGCTCTGTGTTGGTACAGCTGGCGTATAGCAGATTCAGATCGTTGTGAATGCATGTGTAACCCTTGTTTCCCTGAACTATGCCAGCAGTTTCATTTCATACCCATGAGTATGAAGGATAATAACAATTTTCTCTGAGTACTCACCCACTATTGCATTGTTATTCCTGGATTCCTACCTTCTCTCTCCCCATCTCCATGTGCATTCCCAACTTGGGGATACCCACAGCTCACAATTTACACTGAAAATTTGTTATGTGTCTTGACCGCTGCCAAAGGCACTGCTGGTGCTATGCCTCCTGGGTTTCATCATTCCTGTCATTTAGTCACTCCTTAGCTGCTGTTTTTATTCCCAGCCACTTTTTCAGAGGCAGCCACTGCCATCAGTGTTGAGTGGTGGAAGGAGAATTGAAGTTCCATTGTTCAGGTGCTTTAGTCTAAATAAATTAAATCAATCTCTCTCTCTCTCTGACTCTATCTCTCCACACATATGTATCTTTTGAATTTATGATCGCTTCTTTAGAAAAACGAGAATATTCCCCAGGAATTGAGCCAGAGACTATTTACATGTCAACACTCAACATCGTGGTATCATCCTCTCATTCAACAAATATCTATTACATGTCTCATGCCTAGTCTAGGCAATGAGGACCAATAAACCAGACAGACCAAATTCCTACTGTCATGGAGTTTACATTCTAGTCTCTATCAAAACAGTTTCTTCTCATGGACAATCGGTTGGGTCACAGGCTGAGCCAATATGCCCACTGGGTTCTTAGTTCATTAGAAGCTACTTTTTGAAACATGCCTCCACCCCCAAAGGTTGAGCAGAGCTTTGGCCTCACCCTTTTTGCTCAAAGTAGTAATTTTGTGAGCTGAAGCCTGACTGTTAGACCTAAATATTCTCTTTTATTCCCAACAGGAAGCCGTTTTACAAAACTCAGTTCTGTGGTCCTGCTGTGACAGCCCAGGGTCTCTGTGTCTCTAAGATAAGTCCCTGCCACACAGAACATGAGTTCTGTTTAACCGAATGACACAAAGTGCTCACAAGTGACACAGCTGAAAATAGCTGAAGTCTTCACCCTCCCGTCTCTTGGCTATTGTAATAGCCTCTGAGGTTGGCTTCCCATCTCTAAAGTCTCTTGCTGCCACCACTTTCCTGCCTAAGATTTTCAGGGACTCTCTAATGCCTAAAATGCATGCCCTTTAGCTTTTGCTATGCCAGTGATTCACAATCTTTTCCACCGCATGGCAGGTATAGAAGATGATAATATTTTTAGAGTGCACTTTGACAAGTGGAAGAAGCTGTTCTTGGCCAAAGGTGATGGACCTGGTATCTCTGACCACCCAGACCCTGCTGGCTGACCCAAAGAGAGCTTAAGAGACCAATATTTCAACACATCTGTAACCCATCTACCTACCACACAAGGAGTGAAAAACTGCAATATGCAACAGCCTTCACAATGCAGCACAAACCTCTGTTTGCTCTCATCTTTTAAATTACTCTATACCACTGGTTCCAAAAAAATATAAGTAGCTCTTTGCTAATTTCATGTCCTTTCGCTTTCACCTTAGGTATATTTTATTGATTAGTTTTCCATGTTCAGTTCTCTTTTAAGCTTCCATGCTCCTGTTGCTCTCTCCACCTAGAATGTCCTTCTCACAACCTTCTTTGGTAAACTCCTACTCATCTGGCAGGGCCCATTTCAAATGTCATTACTCTGAAGCCATTCCCAACTCCTCCAGGCAAATTTAGGTCGTTCTCTCCTCTGGCTGTCAGAGCACCAACATAACTATCACCGTACTTACTACATTATTGCCTGCGTTCATTGGTAAGAGCTTTAGAGCAGAGGATGTGTTTTCTATAACACGGTACCCTTCACTGGGCTCACCATGGTCTCTGCTAGCTGATAGCTCAATATAGTTTTTGCTCAATGAATGAATGAATAAGTCAGTCCAGAGCTGGGGAAATTCCTCATGCATTGGATTTGCATGAGTCTTTAGATAAGATTTGGACTCTTATTGCTTCATATTCTCTGTATGCTGAGATGACAGCAATTGTCTTCTTTTCTCTTAAAACCCAAACTATCAAGCTGTTGGAACATTGTTGTTATCATGTCCATGGGTACTCTGTGGTTAAACTTTGCCATGAAAATGTATATCAGATCTATAAATTTAGATCAAGGAATCTTATCAACAGAGTTTTTAGACATACTGCATTGTCATTTTCTCATTTTTATAATATAAATTTATTTATTTATTTTTGACAGTTTTGGGTCTTTGTTACTGCGCACGGGCTTTCTCTCGTTGCGGCAAGTGGGGCAACTCTTTGCTGCGGTGCGTGGGCTTCTCATTGCGGTGGCTTCTCTTGTTGTGGAGCACCGGCTCTAGGTGCACGGGCTTCAGTAGTTGTGGCTCACGGGCTCTAGAGCAGAGGCTCAGCAGTTGTGGTGTACGAGCTTAGTTGCTCCACAGCATGTGGGATCTTCCCAGACCAGGGATCAAACCCGTGTCCCCTGCTTTGGCAGGCGGACTCTTAACCACTGTGCCACCAGAGAAGTCCCTGTCAGTTTCTTTTAGCAACTGATTGTTTATCACAATAATCTAACCATGCTAAAACTAGGATCAAAATTGTGGAGACTGTTCATTTGGCGAGACTTGGAAAGAATTTTCTGAGTTAGCGTTGGGTAAAGAAATTGTTAAGAAATTAGTGTCCCTTACGTTCAACTTGGAGCTGCTCTTTGGTCTAAAAGTTTGAGGAAATACAAGCTCAGCACCATGTGATAGGCTGGTGCACGAACAATTGCATGGTCATTAAACTAGGCAAAAACACAGCAAACTATAAGAAGACCTTGGCATTGTATTTGCACCCATTTTTCTCCCCAGGGGATTAACAGAATTCTCATTTCATCATAATTTCTGACTTTTCCCTTTCAAATATTTCAAGAACTTGCCAATGCAGAATTTATTGTAGCCTGTAGTATATGGTCTAAGGATATTAGACAACATATGAAAGCCCAAGCACACTACATGGGAATTAGACTGCCATGTTCACATTCCTAAACAGGACAACTTTTTAAAAATAATTTAATCATAATGAAAAACTATCAGCACTCTGGGTCAAGGTATTTGATCTCTCTTCTCTGGTGTTCCAGGAGTGACACAAAAGGTTGAAGTTTTCTCTGATTGTTATATCATGGCATTCAAATAATTTTAGAGGTCAAACTAATAAGCGAACATTAAAAATCTGCATAATTCTTCATCTATTAGGAGACATGTTGATTATGGGTAGAATTTTTGGCCTGATAAATGTGATTTTGGCCTGATAAATGTACATTTATGCTAGTGTATGTTGTTTATGGAATATCTATGTCTATCATCTATTTATCTATCTTGATATTTATCTGTTTACTGGTTTTTCCTCTCAATTTATTTCACACACACATTCATATACATTTATATCATATTCAAAACATTTCTAGAGGTAACTTTATAGTTATTTAGGCTATTAACTTCTGGTTGTTCTCTGTAGGGTATTTTTTTAAAGAAAGGAGATATGTAATTATCTGTATCACAGGGACATGTAAGAGATGGATAGTAAACATCCAAAACGTTTACTTCATTGGGAATACCATCTTTTAAAAGTACCACCATTTAATATATGTAGAAATGTGAATTTTTAATGCAAATATGATGCAATGCTTCCTATCAGTATATCACCCCTCCTGTTCAGGCCAACCTACTTCATTCAACATTTTATACATCTATAGACTAATTGTGCAGATTCATTTGTTTTGAAATTATATAAAACTTTTTATTTTGGACACATGGATCAGGTGGATATCAAATGGAAATTATACAGATTAGTGATCTAACTGGTGCCTTAAATACTCTCTGGGAGCATCAGTTCAAATTCCAGCAGCCCTTTTGAGAAACAGAAATTGAATACTTTGTTTATTCTGCAAAGGTCTTTCAGATGAAGCCTTAAAAGCTGTGAAGACTCCCTGCAATTTTCTCTGAGGGCATGTCTTCATTACCATTTCAAGAATTCAACCTTCTGGTGGTTCTTTTGAAATTTCTTTAATCTTTGTCATTGAAACACCTAAGATATATATCATGGGATTGTGAGTCTTTGTGGAAGAGTGTTACTATGACACCAAGCCAATGTTGACGACCAGTTTGCTTCAAAAATGGTCAATTAAAGTCGACTTATAAGTGAGAAGTCACTTCATATTTTTTCCTCAGGGAAATATGAAATAGTTAATTTCATATCTTTACTAAAAATACACTTAAAATTAGGCAAATAATACATGTTAATTTAGAAAAATTTAAAAAATATGTAGATAAGAGAAGAATAGCTCACCTAGTAATTTCATAACCTAGTGATAGTAACTATTAAAATTTTATATATACCTTTTCAGACTTTTTCTGTGTGTAGGTATACTTAGGAAAAACTATATAAATAAACTTACATTTAAATTAAGGAGATGTGCTTCCCTGGTGTCTCAGTGGTTGAGAGTCCGCCTGCCGATGCAGGGGACATGGGTTCGTGCCCTGGTCCGGGAAGATCCCACATGCCGCAGAGCAGCTGGGCTCATGAGCCATGGCTGCTGAGCCTGCGCGTCCGGAGCCTGTGCTCCGCAACGGGAGAGGCCACAGCAGTGAGAGGCCAGCGTACCGCAAAAAAAAAAAAAAATTAATTAATTAAGGAGAAAAATATGCAAATATTATATCTTTGTGTAACTTAAATGTCCCTCAGACATCACCAGTTTGTGGATCTTAGGAGGGTCATTTTAACAGTTTATACCACTAGATACACCTGATGCATTGACCCATCTTCCAAATTGAGGACACAAACCCTAAAGTCTCTTCAGGGGTCTGTGCTGAGGCTAGAAGATGGAGGTAAGAGGTTTAAAGGAGAGAGGAGGAAGCTCTCATATATAAATTGAACCAATCTCTGTGATTCTACAATCGTTCTGCCCTAGCTATCACTCCTAGTATCCTCTGCTGTGTCTTGTTCCATACTGATGTCATCCGCAACACTCTGGGCCACCTTGCTGGTGGTGGTGACTTGCCTTTCATCTCCCCCAGGAACTTCTCTGCCATATCCTGCATCACCAGCCTTATAGTACTCTTAGGATAAGTTTTCAGTTTCTCCACCTAATTATCAGTGGGCAGTTTTGTAGCAGAGGGATTAAAAAGGCTGGTGAAACATTATGATTTTATTTTTACTAATTTGGGAAAGTGGTCCTCGAATACGGCTGCCAGTTATTACTGTCATTCTTGTTTATGCATGCTGCTTCTAACATGAAGAGGTGACTTGATTTCCCTCTTCTTGACTCTGGGTTGGTCTTGAGACTGGATTTGATCATAGAATGTAGTAGAACTGATATTCTGGGACTCCTGAGAACAAGTATAAAAGACCTATCAGATCTCTCTTCCTTCTATTCAATACTTAAAACCGTGCTGGCATTCTAGAAGTCCAAGCAAAACTTCTGAATGCCCAGAGGCCACATGGAAAGAGGTCCTGGAGATTGAGTGGCCATCTTGGATGTCCCAGGCTTAGCTAAGCTCTCAGATGAATGCAGCTCCATGAGTGACTCGAGCTGGCATTACATGGAACCAGAGAATGGCCCAGCTGTGTCCTGCCCTAATTCCTTCCCCACTGAATCATGCGAAATAATAAATTATGGTTGTCTATAATAATAACTGAATCAAACATGCAACCATGAATCAAGGTTAGGCTGGGCTGCATATTTTAGAAATTATCCTTTATGCCTAAAACAGAAGAAATCACAAGACAAAACACTACTTTCCATAACATAGAAGTGTATTTCTTGTCCATATAACATGAATGTCAAGGTGAGCAGTTCAGGGCTAGTATGGAAATTCTTTTATCACCAGGCCTTAAAGCTGCTTCTTTCTGCTCTACTCTCTTAATGTATGATTTTCATTCTAAGGTCAACATGTGATGTAATACAGCTGCTACAGCTCCAGCTATCATAGCCACATTCCAGCCAGCAAGAAGGAAAATTACGAAAGGGCCAAAGAGGCATACCTCCTGGCTGAGTCACCTCTCTTTAAGGAGTCTTTCTGGTAGGCCCATACAGCACTACCATGTGACCAGAATTTGATCACATGATCACACTTAATTGCAAAGGAATGCTGAGATATTTAGCCTTTTAGCTGGGCATACCACCACTCCAAGCAAAACTGAGGTTTCACCAAGGCAGAAAGAGACAATGGATATTGATTGTTAATACAACTGGCAGTCTCTGAAGCCAGCCTTGTCCTCCAGGGCAGAGAGGCAACACAGATACCTGATTAAGAGCAAGTTCTGCTTTAGTCTTATACTTTACATTAAATCACAATTTTTTTCTAGCATTCAGGTTCTAGATTTAGGGAATCAATTCATCCTTCTTTTCTTTTGTTGGTTTTCTTTCATAAGCTCCATTGTTCTTCCTTGCAATGTGGCTTTTATCAAGGCCCTCTGTTCATTGGATATGTCAGTGGATTCCTGTCTATGGATTTATGGATTTACATCTTTTCCTATGAGGTTCTGGAACTGGTAAAATTAGGTGATTTTCCTGCAGTGATACTTAAAGTCATAGATAACACAAATGACCTTCCAGAAGTATTGCCTAACTTGTAAGTAGCAAATACATGTTGGCATTCTGGCCCTAATTCTCTGAAACTGTTTGTGTGTTATACAATAATGTATGATATGTAGTATCAAAAAGAATATGATAAAAGTGAGGTAATATGAGAAAAGTAGAAATAATGAAGGATGAAGAAAGAGACAGAGAGAGATAGAGAAACAGAAAGGAAGAGAAAGAGAGTCTGTCACTTAGTTCTTTGCACTTACCAGCATCTCTTTCCCTCCCCAGGGCCTTTGCACCTCCTGTGTCCTGTGCTGGTAATGTTCTTTCCTACAAACCCCTCTACGTGACAAGTGCCTGTTAATCCTTTTGGTGTAACATCACTCCTTCACAGAGATTTTCCCTGATCAATTTATCTCAGTCTCTCTCCTATCCATCCCATTTCTTTTCCTTCATACAGTTTATCATAATTTCTAATTCCATATCCAGTTGATTGTTCATCTGTTTAATATCTGCTTTTCCATCTGTGCAATAAACCCCATGAGACAGGTACTTTACACTCTTTTTACCTCTGCATCCCAAACACTTAGTGCAATATGGGCGTACCATAGATTCCCAATGGCTATTTGCTGAATGAACAAATAAGAGAGGGGAAATTCAAAGAAAAAGCATGAAGTGAGAGAGTCTCATCTCCTCTGAGATAAGCATTAGCTCAGAAGTCTCTCAGCTGCCCAGCCTGTTTATTTTCCAGCCGATTGATTCACGCCTCGAGATAGGCCGTGCAGAACTGGGGCACAGTAAAAAGTCTTAAGGCTGGGCTGCCCTGAGGAAAAGAGTATCCTCACCCCTGATTTAAAAGAGACCTGGCTGGATGCCAGAATATAAGTACCAAAATCATGGATTTGTCATGTGTGAGCAGTTCCCAATTCTGGTGATTTTCTTGAAACAATACAAAAATAAAACCTTGTGTCATCTAAACAGGCTAGGAAAATATTTTGGATAAGAGTGAGTTGTCAACTCTTTTGCATTAGCATGGTAGAAGATGGCTGCTCTTATGTCTTAAGATACAGGTAATAGGTTATTTGAGAAATGATAGCCCACCCACTCAGCACTGGATAGAGTAGAAATTTCCCAGACTGTACCAGTATAGACAGCAATCAAAACTTGCCTGGGTGGCTCAGCATCCACGTAGAAGGCACAAGAAAGAAATAATCTGGAAAGGAACAAAAAGTATGCAGGAAGTATAACAGGAAGTCAAAAATAATCCCAGGACCCATGACAAGGTCATCCATGAAGTTACACTTACTGTGGCCCACAGGTCCTCTTCGGGTCCATTGCTATGACACACGAGGTGTTCCTCTCACTGCATTGCAGTTTCTCAGGGTTCCTTCCACTTCTCTTTCTCCCCAGACCTCCAAATATACTCGGCAAAGTCCTTCTGATCCAGAGTTTTAAAGCTATGACTTGAAAGTGATCTGAGCATTCAGGATAACGGACCTGAAAGTTGGTCTGGATTGATAGCTGTTGAACTTAGTTTGTTCTTCAGAGGCTGACATGAGTTTTCTGTTTTCTGTCCATAGACCCATTTTCTTGTAATCACATGATGGAGAACATTCTACATACTGCTGCCAGGTTAACCTTCCCCAAGCACTTCTTTGATCATGTCACTCACTTTGTTCAAAAAAAAACTTTTAAATGGCTCTCTGTTCGCATTCAGATGTGTTAGTTTGGTCATTATCTGACCCTGTTGTGAATTATCCCTACTGCCAAATGCTGTTCTGTAAATAAGAGAGATTAAGGAGACTGGCTCTTCAAAAGTGATCCATTTTCTAATTGGGTCTCTTCAGTGGTTTGGTGTAAAAATCATAATTCATGTCAATAACTGATCCAGCTGGTCTAGCCACACATATTAAATGTCCCACTCCTTTAGAGCACCAGTAATGTTTAGCTACAGGAATTATGCAGAAATACCTTCTATCTTGGCAAGTACATGAAGCAGTAAGTCCCCTGGGAAGTTGAGACTACTTGGAAAATTTAGACGTCGTACTATATCCAGAATAATATAGTGATCTCTCACCACGCTGAGTATGATCATCAACAGCAATGATTTAGAAAATGAGAGTGATTTATATTTTTATTTTTGAGCAGTAAATCTTTTTTAAAATTTATTGGAGGGATTTAGATTTATATAGTAGACTTTAGTTCCCATTATGTGGTAGTAATCTTAATGGACACTTCCAAATTCCATTCCTCTTTACACTAGCCACAGAAGCATTTGGAGGCTAAAATAAAGATTTAGATGGTGATTTGGTTAAAATGCTTAAAATCTGAGATTTGGTCTGAAAAATCAAACCCAGATGGTAGGCGTTTTTGAGGTAATGAAATTCACCTTGCATGATGCGTGGTCAGTGATATCTCACTTAGCAGACGAGCCACATTAAGGCATTAATGCCCTATCATCCAATTCTTTCAAATATCAACCTACAGATAGATTTTATAAATCTGAAAATATAGTGACTACTTTACGGAAATGTTGATTAGACCCACCAAATTTATGATGGTGGCCCTTTGTCTATTTAAAGACTTTCTTTGGCAGAGTGGTGAAGGTTATGAGCTCTGTTGTCAAGGTGCTTGGATTCAAATTCCCGTTGTCAGTCTTTACTGTGTGTTAGAATGGGCAAATTACTTAACCTCTCCATGTCTCAGTTTTCTCATCTATCAAATGGGGATAACAATAGGGGTGCTGTGAGTACCAAATAGGTTAATGCACATAAGTCGCCTGGTACATAGTAGAAGGTCAACAAGTGTCAGCTGTTATTATTGAGTAAAAGTCTTCCCTTTAGGAAGTATACAAAGTTGTAGTAGGGAAGGGGGGCCTTCAGAGGCCGGGCAGGTAATGAGCTATGTGAGTGACTTGATGGGAGAGATCAGTGGAGTCTGCAGAGAACTATAAAGTATGTGCCCCACATAAAGGCTTAAAAAGAAAAGAAAAGAAAACACAACCCTGTGTGCTGGCCAACCAAGACATGTCTGTGGGCCAGGCTTGCTCAGGCCTATGGTCTGCCCATTGATTTTGACCCCTGAGCTCCAAACCACAAATCCAAAAAGAGCTCCAAACCACAAGTCAGAAGGTACAAGCTGTGGCCTTTCTCTGCCAAGTTGCAGCTCTGTAAGCCTGGGCAGGCTGCTCACCCATCTTGGCTTCTGTCTCCCCATCTGTAAAATGAGAATAAGGAGGCTCCTTATATGTCAAATATTCTATTCAAATGGAGAGAAAGGGGAATAATAATTTTTAAAACGTACTCACATTTTCAAAAAGTATATAAATAGTAAAGGACCGGTTACCACCTTGAGTAATCTGGATGCTATGTGGTGGCTCTTAAAGGGAGTGTCCTGCAGGAGCTGAAAGTTCACCTGGAGGAGAATTTGGTCCTGAATTCTTGTTTTTTTTTGTCTTATATGCTTTCTTTTAATAGATGAAATTAATTATTACCTATGAAGCATGGGATTCTTTTATAAAAATTTTTTATTGGACTATAGTTGATTTACAATGCTGTGTTAGTTTCAGATGTACAGCAAAGTAAATCAGTTATACATATACATATGTCCACTCTTTTTTAGATTCTTTTACATATAGGTCATTACAGAATATTGAGTAGAGTTCCCTGTGCTATACAGTAGGTCTTTATTAGTTATCCATTTTATGTATAGTAGTGTGTATATGTCAGTCCCAATCTCCCAATTTATCCTGCTCCCCTCTTTTCCCCTTGGTAACCATAAGTATGTTTTCTACATCTGTGACTCTATTTCTATTTTGTAAATAAGTTCATTTGTACCATATTTTTAGATTCCGCCTATAAGCGATATCCTATGGTTTTTGTCTTTCTCTGTCTGACTTTACTCAGTATGACCATCTCTAGGTCCATCCATGTCACTACAAATGGCATCATTTTTTATGGACGTCTACAGCCATACCACCCTGAACACACCCGATCTAGTCCGGTCCTGAATTCTAAAGGCAGAAAAGGGCCCAGATTGAGTGAAGGAGGGGCGAGCAACCCAGATCAGAGGGGCGAGGCAGCGGCTGAAGGACTAATTGTGCACAGGAGATAGTGAGGCAGTGTGTTTACTTGAACTGGGTCATAGCAAATGATACTGTCCAGGGTAGGGCTGCAAGGCAGTTTCAGAACCCAGCGACGTCAATTGGCCTGGGCATGCCCAAGTTCATCTTTGGGCTACAGTCTGGTGGAGATAAACCAAACCAACACAGACAAGCAGGTATGTCAGACCTTCTTTTCTATTTCTTGTTCTTATCGGGAAAGCTGAATTCTTTTTTTAATATTTACTTGTTTATTTATTTGGCTGCGTCAGGTCTTAGTTGTGGCATGCGGGGTCTCTTGTGGCTCTCAGGCTCTTCGTTGCGGTGCGCAGGCTTCTCTCTTCGTTGTGGCGCTCAGGCTCCAGAGCGTGCAGTAGCTGTGGCATTCAGGCTTAGTTGTCCTGGGGCATGTGGGATCTTATTTCCCCGATCAGGGATTGAACCTGTGTCCGCTGCACTGGCAGGCAGATTCTTCAACACTTGATGGCCAGGGAAGTCCCAGGAAAGCTGAATTCTTATTTGCTTTTATATCATTCAGATTTTCTGGGTTCCTGACTTATTTTCTGTTTTTGCTTGTGGCAAACTGCATTTTCCAAAGGTGGATGCCACCGGTCTACAGCTCCTATCCCACCTGCTCTACTTACAATGAGATTGATGCCCCCTCACCAAGAGGTGAGTCTCTGTTCCCTTCCCTCAAATCTGGGTGCAGGCTTGTGACTGCTCCAACCCTTAAAGTGAGGCAGACATGAAGTTATGGAGTATCAGAGGCTGTCAGAGAAAAGATGCAACCACCACCTGGTGTTCTTCCTTGGAGACACTTGGCCTTGGACCGATGATGGCTATGCTGGGGAGACCAGGTAGATAGATCACATAGAAGTAGAGATCCATGACTGAGGAGCCCCAGATCTCCCAGCTGAGAGGATGCCCCCAGGCTGCAGACCCACGGGTGAAGAAGTCTTCGTGAGACCCTTCCCCCAGCAGCTGTGTGACCACAGTCTCATGAGAAACCCAAGCCGGAACTGACCAGTCAAGCCACGGTCATGTTCCCGACTCACAGAAAACGTGAGCGATGAAAACGGATTGTTGTTGGTTCAAGTCATGCAGTGTTGGGGAATTTGTTACCTAGCAATAGACTTAATATATTAACACATTATTAATACATTGTGTCTCTCCACTTAAGATTCTGATCTCCATGGTTCCAGCCCCAGTCAGTAAACTAAATTGAACTTGCCATGGCTTTTGCTTGAGAGTTGGGCTTTTCACACTTCAGTCCTTGAACTTCGCCCTTGATTTCAGTTAACCCATCCATTTCTGTTCAGTTCAAAGAAATCGCAAACAAATATACCTCCAAAGACCAAGTAACATATGCAAACAAAGGAAGCAGACCCAGGAAGGGAAACGAGAGTAGAAAAAAATTGTAGTTTGTTGGAAAACTTCCGTCACATTCAGTATCCAACTCCGAGAGATGGATATAGTGGGAATATGGGCTTAATGATGTCAGATTACCTGTTCTTTTATTTTTTTGTTTTAAAGAAGCCAGAAATCCAGATTTTTATAAGAAATCTTCTGATTAAAAAAGTTAAATGCTGTTCAAATTTGAATAACTCTATGCTAATTAAACAAAACATATGCTAATTGAATTCAGCCATGAGTTGCCAAATTGCAACCTTAATTTAAAAGTTTTTAGCCACTATACATGCTGGGAAGACCTCAAACCCAAGATGAAGAGATTCTAAATTTCCTAGTCATAGTAAAACTTCTGCAAAAGTGACAGAGTCAAAGTGACACTTGAGTGAAGATAATTGTTACTATGGGTTGAATGAGGTTCAGTCTTCAGTGCATTGGAGTAACTGAGTAATGCCATGTTGTCATTGAACAAGCCTCTGTGGCCAGTACAAGGTAAGCAGATCCTTCCCTCTGTGCAAGCATGGTCACCATGATCCTTTAGTGAGACCCAAAGAGTCGTTGCCCTTAGGATGAGGTCCCATCAGCACCTACCTATTGCCCCATTAGATGTTTGTCATCTATCTCAATGCTGCTCTGAAGCCTGACATAGGTCTATCATTCATGGAAGACCCCAGAACCCATTTTCCTTGTGTCTCCTGGAAAATATGTACCAATTTGGTAGATTCTGCCTTTCCAGTCTCTGAGTCTCTCCTCTCCTTGGGTCAATTCAACTCTTTTTGAAAACAAAGCCTCTTATGTCTACCCTGGGGCACACAGGACTGCAAGCTGAGCTACCCCCTGGGACAGGAGTGAGGGTCTGGGAGGGTAGCATAAACAGTATTATTGAGTTAAAATCTCAATAAATCATCTCAGTAAATTATACAATCAGAAAGATGAGCTCCTTGTCAATAAATACACACTACATGCTGCCTAGAGACAAATGCGCATAGAGGTCACTCATCCAACCCAATACCCATAAACGACCTCCATAAAGCAATAGAAGGGAGGAGCTGAGATTAACCAAGTCCTTTCAGCCCAGCCCACACAGGCTGATATTAATCTGCATAGATAAAACCCACGGCATTTATTGTACTAGAGTACACATTTTAGAAAAATGATTTTGCTTTTTCTTATACCTGGTAACCTGGAAAATATAGTCATCTGTACTCTGTCCCACAGGCGTTAGTGCAAATCAGTAAAGAGGTTCCATGGATGGCTCTTTTCGGACTCTAAGCACAATTGAACTCTCAGCTTTCCATCACTCACTCACCCCGTTGTGTACAAAAAAGCAGATATGCAATATAGCAGGAGACCCAAGAAAAGGTCTGGCTGTTCTGTCAAAACTATTTAGTTCAATATTGTTCTCAACGTGGCACCATAGCCCTGGACATGACACACAGCACGTCCAAACAGACATGATTATATATGAGACAGAAAGGCACTTACATCACGGCGGGTTGTTATGCTTTAAAGGGCTTTTTCCCCCCTCTTCAAATTAAAAGTTTTCAAAAATGAAATAAAAATAAACCTTTGAAGAAACCAGATTGAGACTGAATTTGGAAGGCCCTCCTGCCTAGTGTATACTAAAGAAACATTTTCTGGGTCTATCCCTGATGATTCTCCTTGTAGTTGAGAAACACAATCCACTGGGAGCTTTTGTGGCAGAACAAGAATTTTATGAACACGAACTTTACAAAGACTTCCCTAGGAGATTTAAGGTCTGGAAAATCAATAGATCAATCAGCAGCTTTTATCAATCTATTATGGTTCTCTCTCTTTGGATGTTTGGATGAAAATGGGATCAACATAAATTGAACACGGAATCACTTATTCTCACAAGTTAAATTTGTCAAACTGTAAGGCACATAAATGACATGAGATATAATCATTTTTGACTTGGGGACCCTTCGGGGTGCATGCTAGTTGAAGAAAAAGGAACCAGATGTTTCTTCAGTAGGACTCATAGAGACAATCTAAATATTCTTCAATCCCTGACACTTCTGATGGTTTCCCAAAGAAACCAATTCATTAGTTAATTATTGGGCATGCTTCTTGTGTATTGTATAATTGGTCCAAGGCAAATAGCCTTCAAGGATGGCTGGCAGAGTTTGTAGAATCTGTTTTTACCAAATTTTCCTGAGGAAATAGGGGAAGATTAATGAGTGCTACCTCATATTACGTCTACTTTATATTTAATGATAAAGGCCTAATTGCCTGGAACCTCTCCTTCCTTATAAAGTTAGCTTGGCAGGTAGTTTATGGTCAGAAGAGTTAGGAGAAAATATGAAAATTACATTGGGAAATAAGAGCTATTTACTCAGTTCTTCTTGAGCAAAACAGAAAGATGAAGTTGGATTTATATTTCCGTTTCTGAGATGCGAAAAGGTAGCTTGGGTAGAACATCTTCCATTCTCAATACTAAAGCTTTTTAAATGTTATCAAAAGAATCAGTACTGGAAATTCCCCACACTTTTCATCCCACCATCATCCCACCATCATCCCAGAATAACAGTAACAATGATCAATAGATACGGAGCATTTCCTCTGTGCTAAACACATACTATGTAATTTAATCTTTACAGCAAATATCAATCACGGTCACTATCTTTTATTATCCCTTTGTTGTAGGTAAGAGAATGGAGACACTGAGAAGTTAAGTCCTACTGTAGAGTTGCCAGGTAAATTACAAGGAGCCCAGTTAAATTTGAACTTCAGATAAAAAACGGATACTTTTTTTTCAGTCTAAGTATAGCCCAGGAAATATACCAAATATATTAATATACTAAAAAAATACATATGCATTGTTTATATGAAATTCAAATTTAACTGAGCATCCAGCACTTTTATTTGCTAAATTTGGTTAGTTATTGGCAGAGCCAAATAAGTCTTTCTGATTCCCAAGCTAAAACTCTTAACCACTATACTAAACTGCCTCTTTACATAAAAATAAAGTTTGAAAACCCCCAATTTAGCAAAGGCTATTACTTATTTAGACAGAAAAAAGAGCACTGAAAGTAGAACAAATTAAGCTTATTTATAGCAGTGGTGGGACAAGCATTTCTTTTGTCTGGGCAGTCCTGGCACAAGGTGTGGGGAAACAGGACTCACTAAATAGTCAAAGAGCAGGGTGGGGAGTCTCTGGCCTCCCTACTAAGAGGTATTGAGTGCTTGTCATGAAGCCAGCATGGTGACATAACCATTCTGGCTTCCAGAGGAGAATCAAATTCAGGTTTGCTTTCAATGCAAAGGTGGATGTTGGGACCTCTCTCCTTACACCACAGTGTCCTCTACCTACTGCTACCTGGAACAGTCCCTTCCAGTTAATACCCTCGAATTTAGCAGAGCACTATGGTGAAGCAGGTAAGAGTAAAGGCTTCTGAGTCTTACTGCTTGGTTGGATATCCTAGTTTTACTAATTCTCTGTGCCTCAATTTCCTCCTGTGAAAAAGGAGATGATACCTATCTCTATAGATTTTGTGAGTTAGCATGAGTTAATACATGTGATAACAGTAATAACATCCAGGGACATTTTTTTTTCCACACGCCAATCACTAATCTGAGTGAATTACTTAAATTATTTAATCCTTATCACCACATTGTGAGGTCAGTTTCATTATTAACACCCTCACTTTATGGATGAGGAACCTGAGGTGTAGATCAAATAACTTGCCCAAGTTCATACAGTCAGTTAGTGGGAAAGGTAAGATTCAAATTCCGACAGCCTGGGTCTTGAGTCAGTACTCTCCATCCTTATGCTGTGCACACCGAGCATACTAAGACCAGTGCCTGGCACAGAGCCAGCCCACACTGCCTGTTAGCTATTACTGTAAGCGGACAAAGAGCAGTTTGTGCATTGCTCTAATTATCCACTTTGGCCCTAATGCAGACTGCACCCACTGACAAATTGCTCCATGTTCTTCTGCATCCACGGCAACTCAAAAGCTTCTGGGAGGTACCCTAGATTCTCCGACTCCCTCCACCCCACAGCCAGCCAGTCACCAGCTCCTAAGGACGCCACAGCCCTCTTCCTTCCCCATTGCCATGGCCCACGTTGACTTAAGTGTTCACTTCTCTCCAGCACTAGCACAATATGTGCCCAAAGAGTCTTTGTTTCCACTTGACCTGCTCCAACCTTGCCACTAGGGACAGCTCTCTAAATTAGAAATGTACTATGTTGCTCTCCTGCCTAAAGTCCTTCTATGATTCTCCAGGGGCTTCAAGAAACACCCAAGTTCCTTACCCCTGTAATGCAAATCCTATGACCTGTCCACTCATCTCTACTTCCCTGTACGGACCCCATCTTTCATTTCCACAGTCCTCCCTCATTTCCTTTAATATACCATGTTCTTTCATTCCCCCATTCCTTTACGATGCTATTTCTTCCTCTAGGAATGTTCTTCCCTTTAAACCCCTATTCATGTGTTGGGACACTGGCCAAGCACCATGTAGTCTGGCATCCTCCATTTTCCCATTTCACTCATAACATCTGAGTTTCCTTGTGTCTCTTCCCGTTAGTCATGAGTATCTTATGAGAAAGGCCCATATATTATTTATCTTGGTATCTCTAATGCTGAGCTCACAAGTTTATTAAATAAAAAGTGGATGTTTTTACCTTTATTGACACAGCCTCAGTAACTATCTGTACACAAAACAAAGCTAAATATAACAACCCTCAATAGCAAGAAGAGTAATGGAACTATAAGTTCATAAGATAAATCTGTTATCTTTCAGGCAACGATGGCTGTGAAGGATAAGATTCTGCAACCTTCTCCTACGGTTACAGAATGATCAAACCACCTAAAAATGTATACCTTTTATATCGATAAACTCCTAGTATCAAAAATTCAGGGCCTAAAACTAGTATATCAAAGCGCAGAAATATTTATGAGTTCTGCAAAAAGGCAGAAACAGCTACTTAATTCTAAGCCTTAAAAGGCACCACTATAGGGCTTCCCTGGTGGCGCAGTGGTTGAGAGTCCGCCTGCCGATGCAGGGCACACGGGTTCGTGCCCCGGTCCGGGAAGATCCCACGTGCCGCGGAGCGGCAGGGCCCGTGAGCCATGGCCGCTGAGCCTGCGCGTCCCGAGCCTGTGCTCCGCAACGGGAGAGGCCACAACAGTGAGAGGGCCGCGTACCGAGAAAAAAAAAAAAAAAAAAAAAAAGGCACCACTATAAATGTTTTTCACAAAGAAACTATATACAAGGGAAAGAATTCAGCCAGCACTTGTGATAGGGTGAGGTCACTAGCTTGGCTACTCTCTTTTGAGAAACATTTTAGTGGTTTTGGGGTGTGGTCAATAAAAGGAGATGTTGGCTGAGATCAGAAAACTGGACAAGCATAGTTTCTTAAAGGTGTTTCTCCCTCCTCCTTCGTTGGTGCCAACTTTTAAAGAGATGTACTATAATTAAGTTATAATTGCTTATTTCCCTAGTCTAAGCAGGGCAGGTGGTTCCCTAATATTGCATATTAACCCTAATTCAATTTACTGCCTTACAAGTAAAATTTGGTTCTTTTATTTGGCAGGTAAAAATTCAAAGTTGATTGCTAATGTTTACTTTAATTCTTGGTTTAACATTATTAAAAATTAAATTTCAGAGTTATATGAAGTGATTCCGCTTCTTGAAATCCTAGCCTAAGTAGCTGAAGCAAGTTTATAAAGAAATAGGCATTAGGAAGAAAGTTAGAAGTTCAAAATCTAATTTCAGTCTTTCACCTGGCTATAAATGCAATCTCATCCTTAACTTCTCTTTGTCCTACGTGTGGACCCCATCTCCTTGTGGCCTTGAGGCATAGTCTTATTCTTCCTAGAGACCCCACTCTCAACTCCTTAACCACTCTCCTGCTGTTTCCACCCTGGTTCAATGAAAATCAGACCATACATGAATTGGGATCACGGAGCTTAGTTTTAAAAAAGGTATGGGGACTTTATGACCTTTCAACTTTTCAGGCTTGTCCATTTTTGTGATTTCATTATTAGGAAAAAGTCACTTATACCTTCTGAAATTATGAGGAGACTTAGAAATGATGGAAAAGATGGTACCAGAGAAGTGTGGGCTTGGGAGGCCATGTTGTTGGGACAATGGGGAAAGCACTTGGCTAGAACACTTGGCTGGACTTTTCCCCAGGGGTGCTGGTGGTGAAGGGGGTAGGTAAATAAGAAAGAGAGTGAGCCATAGCTTGAGTTAAGGGGCTCAAAAATGTTCTTAGCCCAATGGGTTCAGGTCAGAAGATAGATGGCACACCTTCGCTGTTTCTCTGATGGATAAGCTGATCTGGCCAGATCACACACTATCCTGTAACATGCGTGGAGCATACGGTCCCTTGGAATGCTCTTCTTTAGTTCTTTTAATGAAACCAGATTCCACATTAATTACTATACAAAGGAATAGGTTTTTCCTGAACCCTCCTCTCCCACCGCATATTCTGTTCTTTTTCAGCACTTTTCCATATTTATAATTTCCTGTTTGTATTGTCTGCATTTTCTCGTGACACTGTAAGCTCCGTAAAGACAGAGATCCCTGAATATCTAAAGCACAGGCTCATCTAATGCATATAGTAGAAAGCTAATAAATATTTGACGGCACGATACACACATTAATCATTTCATCAAAAATGGTGACGAAGCCATGGGCTAACGGAGCCCAGTTTCTGGTATCTGGGACTGGCTGCTCCCTACATGTTGAACAGTGGCTAGAACCTACTAGAGATGTTATATGAGATGCGTCACAGACAGAAGTCCTGTCTTCAGCATGTTAATGAGTTAAAAGTACCCAGTATGAACATATCTCATACAAATGCATGCTTGGTGTGAATTAAATCCATTGTTTCTGCACTGCTTTGGGGAAAGTGTAAAAACTTCATCTCATTGATCTCCAGGATCTGTAAATCCCTTATGACTAAGAGCTGCTGCTGCGAATTATTCCTTTCCCTGGAGTCTCTCATATTTTTCCATACGAGTATATGAAAAGGTCCAAGCATCAAACAAAGCCCAATTTCACAATGTCTTGTAGTTTTTTTTTTAAAAAACAAATTAGACCTATTCTATACAACCAGGAATGGGAAGTAGCTATTAAATCATTCCCTTAAGGTATTTTTATTTTGTTGACTCATGAGAGTTGGCTCTGGCTCCTCCAAAGCACTCTGAAGCCATATTTGGAGAACTTTGAGTTGGTGAGTTTACTTATGTGCGGAAAATATTGAGACTTTTTTTACATTCTTTGCTAAATCATTTTAGTTTTCTTAAACAATTGGTATTCCTCCCACTTTTTCTTGCATTTATGCATATAACTAAATAAAGATTTAGCTGCATTTGTCAGTGAACTGAAACCCATATCATGCTTGTCTCTTAAAAAATTATAACTTTCCATCTCGACTCTGATATGCTGAGACAATTTGAGAGCCAATAATTGCCCTAGTCGTGTTATTTAAAGATGCTGGAATTCCCACAAGAACGTTGTTACGTAAATAAAAATGATATCATTTATATCAACAATTAACACGATGACAATAAAGATGAATATTCATTTGGGGAACACAAAAACCCTAACACGTTTCAAAACTTGGGTATTCCCAAGTCACATTGAGTAATATCTATACAAATTTGTTAACATATTAAATTAGCCTGGAAATCTTGTAAAAGCAGAAAAGAAAGTCTGCCCTTCTGAGCTTCCTGCTATTTCCTGCCTCTCGTCAGGCTGGAAATGTTTGAGGACTGCCTTTCTCCTGGTATTTCAGCGTGCTGGCTTCTGGTCCCAGATGGAACCAAGAAAAGCAGAGGAGTGTGAAAAATAAAAATATTTTCAGTGTTGTTAACCCAACCTTTTAAAGCCTTAAGAGATTTCCTTTGGATTGGTGAAATAAATGATTAGAATGTAGGGGTGCTGTTTTCCTCCCCAGGCCGGATAACACATGTTCTCATGTTTCTAATGTCATAAAATAAACCTTAAACTAACTGAAAGCCAGATCATCTGTAGGTTCAGCCAGGCAATTTGGCTTTTTTTTTAATTATTACTTTTTAAGCTGGGATCTTCCCATGTACGTGAAAATTTCTAAAATATGTCAGGTCCTGCTGTACTTTAATGACTTCTCCCATTGGAAGCTCAAAGCTAAGCTCTCCCTAGGGCCTGTCAAGGCCTGTGGTTCCCCAATATCTTACATCAGGCTCCTGTCACAACAAGAAAAGCTATGGAGACGATAGTTCTAGCTAAACTATAAGAAAATAGAAAGGAGACTTGAGCCAGGTGTTCATCACAAAATAGATGAAGCCTAAAATATTCAGATTTCTCCAAAAAAACAATTAAACCAAAACAAAAATATCAATTTTATCCAGAATTTTTATCCCACCTCAGACACATCAGCTATTTATTTGTTTGTTTTCTTGCTAGTATTTACTCTCTTGAATTGAATTGGCTGGATAATTTCTTTGATTCTTATTTTCTCTTGGGAACCAAGATGGTCTCTTTAAGTACCAGAGGTTTGAAGGATCTTTTGAGAAATGTGGTATCTAAGACTTACCAAGTTCTTACTGAATACCAGGCATCATTCTGGTCACATATATGTATCATCTCATTTGACTTGGAATCACTTCTTTCTTCTTTCTTTTTTTTTTTTTTGCAGTACGCGGGCCTCTCACTGTTGTGGCCTCTCCCGTTGCGGAGCACAGGCTCCGGACGCGCAGGCTCAGCGGCCATGGCTCACGGGCCCAGCCGCTCCGCGGCATGTGGGATCTTCCCAGACCTGGGCTCGAACCCGCGTCCCCTGCATCGGCAGGCGGACTCTCAACCACTGCGCCACCAGGGAAGCCCTGGAATCACTTCTGACTATGCAAATGTTACTGCTAACAGTGTGGCAAGTTGAATAATGGTCCCCAGAGCTGTTCACATCCTAATCCTCAGAACCTGTGATTATGTTACTTTATATAGCAAAAGGGACTTTGCAGTTGTGATTGTTAAGGAATTTGAGATGGGGGGACTCCACTGGATAATCTGGGTGCACCTAATGGAATCACAATGATCCTTGTAAGAGGTAGGCAGGAGGGTCAGAGTCAGAGAGAGTAGCTGTAAGGACAGAAACAGAGGTCAGAGAACCAAGAAGTTCACTGATGGCTTTGAGGATGGAGGGAAGGACCACAAGCCAAGGAATACAGGCAGCCTCTAGAACCTGGAAACCTCCAGAAAGAATGCTGACATTTTGCTTTAGCCAAATAACACTGATTTTGGACCTCTGACCACCACCACTAGAATTGTAAGATAACAAATATATATTGTTTTACGCTGCTAAATTATGGTTACTGCAGAAATAGGAAACATACAAATACTTATTAAAGGCGTATTATGCAACATAAACTGAGCTAATCACTTCATATATTAAGCCATTTAATTTTAACAACCATCCTTTGATTTTGACAGGTGAGGAAGTAGACAGTGGGAAAGATTAAGATTCCCAGTGCTAATAGGTAGTGATACTGGGATTCAGTGAGGGTTTGCCTAGTGAAATCCCTGTCCTTAGTGAAATACCAAGACCAGAACTTTATAAGCGTTATCTTCTTTTCTAAAAAAAAAAAAATACTCTGACATTAGCATTATTCCCATTTATAGGTGGGAAAATTGCAGCTTAAAAAGGTGAAGTAACTTGCCAAAGGTCATGGAACTAAAAAGTCAGAGCCAAGATTTGTTGTGGCTTCTCCCGTTGCGGAGCACAGGCTCCGGACGCGCAGGCTCGGTGGCCATGGCTCACGGGCCCAGCCGCTCCGCGGCATGTGGGATCTTCCCGGACTGGGGCACGAACCCATGTCCCCTGCATTGGCAGGCGGACTCTCAACCACTGAGCCACCAGGGAAGCCCAAGAGTGAAGGTTTGATTCAGGTTCTCCATCCTACATTCATGCGTGTAACCACCACAGGAGATTGAGAGCAAGGCAAACTTCAAAATACTATCAACCAGTTACGTGCCCTTGGGCAAGCTGCTTTTCCCTTCAGAAAGCTTCTGGTTTTTTCTCTTTAGAATGGGGATAACGATTCTTATTTCATAGGAACTTTGAGTGAATGACATGTAAAACTTGCAGCATTACGTTTGACACATAGTAAGTGCTCAATAAATAGCAGTTATTTTACTGAACATTACACAACACAGGAAAATCTTTCCCCTCTGTTACCCCATCTGCAGAGAAATCTGTGCTCCACTTTCCATGGGGTTTTCTTATTGGGAAGAGGCAGCTGCCCATCTAGTGCTAACTATTCCCAACGCAACGTGAATGGGAGTGATGCATAGCCCACCAGCGACTTTAGAAGCAATCACACCTTGTCCATTCTCTTCTCCCCTCTGATAAATATAGAGGACTGTGAGATGCTAAGGGTTAGTGGAGCCCTAAAACGGAAAGGAGGGCATGCCTGAATCATCACATGGAGGAAAGCTGCACATCAGCCAGAAGCAGCTACGTGGACTGTCACATGAGCAAGAAATAAACTATTCTTTTCTACACGTCTGGAAATTTTAGGTTTGTTTGTTATCATAGTTGATAGTACACTAAGTAATAAGTACATGCATGTGCACACACTCACTCATACACACTCTATTCTTTCTCCAACCCTTTGCCTCTCCTAAGAACTGCTCTACCCAAAATTTCTCCCCTTGGGTATCATCCAGGTATCATTTAACATTGATACAATTATATTATAGAACCCACAGATGACATTGGAATTTCATCAGTTGTTCCAATGTTATCCTTTAGAGTTATTTCCCTTGCTCCAGAGTCCAATCAAGGAGCGTGCACTGCATTTATTTGTCATGTCATTTTAGCCTCTTTAACTAAACAAGGACCCTTCAGCTTTGCTTATCTTTCTTGACCTCGTATTTTTGAAGAGTAGAGTCCACTTACTTTTTAGAATATATGCCTCCATTTGGACTTGTTTGTTGCTTTCGCCTGGTTAGATTCATATCATGTATTTTGGTCAGGAATACTACCACTGTAGTAGTCTATAGTGATACATTGGTGATGTGTTGTTCTTCTCGACATTACGAGGCACGTGATGTTCGATTATTTCAATGCTGATGACGTTCATCTTGATCACTTGATTAATCTAGTGTCTGCCAGCATTCTCCACTGTAAAGTTAACATTTTCCAGGTGATATAGGTTCAAAAATAAATATTTAAACTAAATGACTTGTTAAAACCATGAACAAAAGCTTAGACCTCTTAACATTCCAAATATGAGTATTTGATGAAATCAGGAGCTGAATAATTTATGTTAGGACACTCCCATATCAGCTAAAGTATTAAGACAAACTTTGAAATTCATAAATATAGGGTAAATGTGCCATTGGAAAGTCTGACACTGAGGCTAACGTTTCTCGGTAATTTTCATAGACTCTCCCATTGAAAAAGAGAAATAAGCCTTTTGTTTTTATTGTGTTTGCCTTTGCCCAAGCTCCTGAGAAAGCAGAACTCGAGGCAAGAGTTAAGTGCTGATACTTTACTTAGAGGTGCAAACCAAAGGAAAAGAGAATGATAAAGAGGACAGGAAACAGAAAAAACAGGAAGCAATGCAATGTGGTAGTTTACTGCTCAACCTGAGCTTTATCATGAGCTGCAAAGACCTAGAAGTTCTGCTTAGTAGGATACATGATACTTCTCTGGACAGACTACATGACAGAACCTCAGAATAGTTCATGAATTGGAGAAAGGACAGACAATACTTACCCAGCTCTCCATCTCCTGACCCATTGGTCAGAGTTCACACATGAAGAGTTAATTCTCCTGAACTTCTGGGTTGCAACAACATCTGGCCCATTTGGTGATCACTTGAGACACAGACTCCAATCTTTCAGAATCATTCAGAATTGGTGGACTAGACAGACACTTGGGGCATGAGGCTGGCTGGCTTGACTGAGAGGCACAGAAGAGAGATAGAGACACACTCACACACACACACACACACAGAGAGGGAGAGAGAGTGCAAGCCAGCCAGGCTCTCCCAGGGCAAGCAACTGGCTGGCCCCAGGCAGTACACCACATGGACAGGACAGACCGGCTCTGCCTGATTAAAATCAGAAGGGACACATATCTTATCTTGTCTGATACATTTCTTCTCTGAGTCTTTTTTTCTCAATTGTTTGGCAATGTATATTTTAAAATGATAAAAAGCATCTTCATTTCAAACTTCTAAAATAGACAACTGACACATGTGGACCTACCAGATACTGTGGCAGTTTACAGTATATAAAGATTTGGCCCTTTATCTTGTGACTCAGCAAAGGTAAAGAGCATTGCATAAGCTAAGCATGTGATTTTTTTTGCCTTTAAATATTTTAAAGGACAGTGTGGAGGAAGTGCCAGAAGATAGTTCTTCTCTTCCAGTGACAAAAGAGGGTCACCATGGAGAATTTGAACATCTTAATTAAGGTTCATAATGATTCGCAAAAGCACAAGAGCCCAGTGAAAAAAACCACAGAATGGGTCAGGATATTGTAACATGTTAAATAAATTTTTACTGTTTTAAATTGAAGTATAGCTGATATAAAATGTTGTGCTAGTTTCAGGTGTACAGCAAAGTGATTCAGTTATATATACATACATACATATATATATATATATATATATATATATATATATATATATATATATATAGAGAGAGAGAGAGAGAGAGAGAGAGAGAGAGAGAGAGAGACAGAGAGAGACAGAGAGGAGAGTCTTTTCAGATTCTTTTTTACCTTACAGATTATTACAAAATAATGAGCATAGTTGTTTTTTATAGAATTTATAAATTTTTACTTTGGATAAAAGGAAAATGGCTGAAATGGATACAGTAGCTCAAGATTCATCTCGTGGGTTTTTTGTATGAGAAATAAGCATGGATGTTTTAAAATATATTTCTCCAAGTATGTTTCCATTGCAGAGAACTGAAAGCTAGAATGAGATGAAAAGTCTACGCCCTCAAATGGAGTCTTGAGACATTTAAGAAAAGATCCAGAGACACTCTACTTTGATCTAAGTGGCCAGAAGGGAACATGTGTGTTTTGTGACATTGCCAGGTAGATGCCGGCTGTATAGGACATGATGTGATAGGAGGGAGAGAGGATGTGTGCATGACGGAAAGACACATATATGCAGATATTATATTCATTCTTTCTTCAGGGAACTAATCTCAAACAGCAATTTCATACCCACCATGGAGAGAACCGATTAATTAAATGGACAGTAAAGAACCAAGGAAGTGATCTACTTTCCTCCAGGAGAATGGTTTGATTAAGCGATTAAGTAAAAAGGGAGCATATGGAACACCTTGGCTTGCACTTCGATAACGTCTGGAACAGAAACAAAGGTCCACTTGTTCAAGAGCTCAAACAAAATAATTCTAAATATGACATTTAAAAATGAACACAATAAAAATTCAATCCTCAACCAAAGATCCATAAAAGACAAACAATTAGAGGAATTCTTTTACTGCTGGGATTATAACTATGAATTGCATTTCTTTCCTGGTGAGTCTTGTTTAGCTACAGTGGTTTTCTAGAAAAGAAAAAGAGTAGTTGGTGGGGGGGGGCAGTTGGTAATGAAGAGGAAAGAATATTTAAAGTGTGGAATTAATTCCACAATTTTTAAAGTGTGGAATTAATTATTTTGAAAAAAGCTTCAAGATTATGAATTATCTGAAAGAAACATATCTGTTACAAAACTCTAAACATCAGGTAATTGTGTATCTCTAAATATTGCTGTAATAATCACTTTACTTATGCTGCCCGCTGTTTGTGTTCAACCAAAGCTCAGAAACAGAAAAGTCACTCAATAAGAGTGACATCATGGGGCTTCCATATTCCCCCTCAATGACTTCCAGGTCAAATTTTCTCAGTGTACAAGTGAAAAGATGCAATTTCTAACAGTCAGCCCTGCAGACTCAACCTGGGATCTCAAAAATCCAGCTGTGTTCACTTTGCTTCTTATACCATCACTGTAATGAACATGCTCCATGGCTGACAACTGTGTTGATGGTATGTGAGCTTGAATGTAATCTAGCTTGTTTCCTCTGTGAAGGATTTTCTGGCTCTGCTAGCTGAAGAAGAATACAGAAAAATGAGGGTTTTTTTGGTCATTCTTTTTAAGTTAGTTTGTATATTATGGAAGGGATTAAGGAAGTGAGGCAATGGGATGTGAAAATACAGAGCACAAAATTACTGAATAAGAAAATTCTACTTTTACGGAGACCCTTTGAATTCTCCTTCACATAATATATCCTCAGCGAAGGGATGGTAATTGAGGCTCTTTGTACCTCACCAAAGAACAACCCACACACTTGTCACTGCTGTGATAAAGAGATGATTTCTGTGGGCAGCAAAATATTTAAGTTTAATTCTCATCTGCTGTCACAAAATGCAAGTCATTCAAAATCATCCATGTGCTAAGAGAACAGCTAGTTTTCTATCACTTAAAATTCCTACTCTTGAGAGGCATTTTACTTGCCCATGTTGTGATCATATACTTCTCATCTGCCCTGAGCCTTCTATAATCAAACCCATTGCCTATCCAGAATCATTTCTTTCAGATATCTTTACCTCTTTTCCATTTCCTTTCTCTCACCACAAAAATCTGCTGTTACTTCTTTCTTATTCACTCCACCACACCAAGGCAGTCAAGAGAGGTAGAAATAGGAAGAACTTTGAAAATAGAGCTTTAAGGAGTTTACATGTAAGCCTGATGCTCAAACATCAGGGTCAGGTAGCATAAATCTACATAAGGATGTGTACTGTTAGACTATAAATGTCAAGAGAGAGGAGGATAGATGGGAAGATGAGAAGATAGGAAGGAGATTAGAGGCGTAATTGCAGTGATGATAGTCCATGTACATTAAGTCTGAAAGGAGCTCAAACAAATATTCCCACTAATGGTAATTCCTCCCTTCCCTGGCCGCTTTACTCATTCAGGTCTCAGCTCAAATGTCCAGAATACGGGTGCTACCTAGCACCGTTACTCTCCATCCACCAGATGTTCATTTCCTTCCCTGTCACTTAGCACAAACTGCAATTATCTTGTCTATTAATTTAATTTGTATATATCATTCTACTAGATTTCAAGGTCCTTGAGGTTAGGGGTTGCAGAATAGGATGTTAGTATGTATTTTAAAAGAAGGAGTAAAATGGATTATTGGATAGACAAAAGATGAGAAGGCTTCAGTTGTGGCCAAAATGAACAGAAAGGGCATTTCAATGAAGGGGAAAAACATATTCTATAATCAGAGGCAGAGATTTTTGCTGTAAATTTGCAAGTAGCCCTGATCTGAGCACCGGTGAACACAGGAGCTAGTTAGCGCTTCCCCACTGATTGACTGCCTCAAGCAGGGTCTGAGCAGACTTCCTAAGAGGTGTGGGATATCGGGAAGAAGTGGCAATCAGTTATTTGGTGTTTGTCAACACAATGAAAACATTACATTTTAAAGTCAGCCATGCTCAGAGATTGAGACGTTTTTCCTTGGGTCTGGAAGCTGGTGCTGGTTATGTGACTTGTTGGTAGATGAATATTCTGGCAGATGGAGTACTGGGCACAGGACAGGCTCTGGGAAAAAAGAGAACTGGTGACTTTTTGGTAGATGAATATTCTGGCAGATGGAGTACTGGGCACAGGAGAGGCTCTGGGAGAAAAGAGAACTGGTGACTCTATGCCATTTGTGCTCTGATAATCCCAGGCTCTCCCTTAAACCCTCAATTCACTCAACCTTCAAGGAAACAGGGGCATAAACATTTGAAGAATGAAAACCTATTTTTTTTTTTTAAAAACAGGCTTGAAAAACTCTTTATGACATATACTTGAAATGCAGTGGATACAATATGGAGTTTGGAAACTAAAACCCAAGATTGAATCCTGCATCTGTCAATTACTGGCTGTGAGACCTCAGTGATTATTTCCTTTCTCTTGAGACAGAGTTTTTCCATCTGTAACACAAGGATGATAGTAATTGGGTTGTTGTAAAGATAAAACAAATGTGAATGTGTTTTTACATTATAAACACTTTTTAATAATTATTATATATAAAGACAGAAATTAGTGCTTCTGCATAGAGCTTAGTAGCTCAGTTGACCATCATTTACTATTCTGTAATTGTTAAGGGTGTGAACTCTTAGGTCAGGCTGCCAGGGTTAAGAATCTTAACTTTTCAGTGCCTCAAAGATTTCATCTCTAGAATGGGTGTAAAGGTAGTGTCTACTGCATATTATTGTCTTGACTGTTAAATGAGACAATCCATATAAAGCACTTATCACAGTGCCTGAGACATAACAGGAGCTCAGTACATATTAGGTGTTGTTTTCACTTCGTGTTCACCCTAGACTGGCCCTCCAGATTTCTTTAAAGCCCAGGTGCATTTACACATCGTCACCGCTAGATGGCAGATGCACCATTTTTATTGCTGTGAGTGGTTCCCAGCAGCACTTTGCCCTTTGCCTCCTAGCATTCAAGGATCTTGGGCACCCACATAAATAGCAAAGTGAGTGAAGTAATAACATCTTAAAAAAAAAAAATAAGTCACTTCTAAGCAATGTATATTAACAGGGCTTTGTGTTGTCATCATTCAGGATAACAACTTAAAAAAAGAAATATATACATGTATATCTCCCAGTAGTTTATAGTTTCTCCTCTAAGAATATCCAAAGGGAAAGTAGATAAAAGAGCATTTCTTGAGAGTTTAGGATGTATGTTAGATGTTAGAACTGGTCTATGGATTTGAGGAAGGGGGAGAGATGCGGAGCTAGGCGATATGGCATCCCTGTCTTCATGCAGCTTACAATCTGGGGAGAAAAGTATAATGATATGATATAATATATAATGATAATTATGTGATATAAAATAATGATAATACTGCATGGTTGATCCTGGGACAGAGCTATTAACCCATTGCTGGGAGAGCTCAATTAACTCTGGGAGATTCAGGGAAGTGTTCACACGAAGGTAATATTGGAGTCAGGTCTTGCAAGTTGTGGAGTAGAAAATGAAAAGGGGAACATGGTCTTCCATGGTCCCCCAAATGCACATATAAAAGCATAAAGCTGTGAAAGGACAGGGTGCATTTTGGGGGCAAAGAGAAATGTCTGGGCCCGAACACGCAGGGCCTTGAATATTACATAAGACTAGTAGGTCAGAGGGAGAGCACAAGATCCAAGTGAGTTTTTAAAAAATACCTTCCATCAAAAAGCTAAATTTTACGGAGGCGTGTGACGTAGATAAATGCTAATCTATTTCATTATAACCATATGTTTGGCTCCTCCCACTTTCCCCAGCCTCAGTTTTGGAAATAAGTCTCGCTAACACTAAATAGTTTTTATCCAAACACTCTGTTTTGAATCCAGAGATAGATCTCCACTAGCTAATCAGGCCACAGACAAGTTGGCCCAAGGAGCCCTTTGGAACCTCGGGGTAGATGACCTTCCATGCCTGTCATCCTTGTCATCCATTCACGTGGGGCCTTTGGAGTCATATTCAGTATTTTGGAATTTATTTTAAGAACAGTGAGAACCTATTGAAGAGTTCTCACTGGGGCAATGAAAGGAACTTGGGCTGAAATGAGGCCAGTGGGTTAGAGGGTACCAAGAGTGAATGCTACAGCCTAGCTGAGAGGCAATGGGGGCTTCAGCTTAATGCCTGTGGAATCAGAGAAAGTGGACAAATGTGTGATAGTTTTAGTGGGTAAAAGAACAAACGTGGCAACCAATTAGATGTTGTGAATCTTCCAAAAGGTCCTGCTACTGAACATCTAATTTCAGTTTGTCTATCACTAAATTCTTTATATCAGGAGCTGTAACAGAAAAGGAAAAACCTCAAATCTGCAAACATAGACATAGTTTTATAGGCTGCTGATATGAGTCTTCATTTCATAATTTAACTGCTTTACAATATTGCCAAAGTTGTAGCCCTCCCATTGCATTCATTAAGAAGAGCTAGGCTTTGCCAGGGTAACAGTGGTAAAATCTCAGTGGCTTAGCCCTGCATACATTTATTCATACTTAGGGACCATCCTCAACATGAGTGAGTGAGAGTCTCGGCTCCACACGGTCCCTCAGGGAAACAGCTACAGGAGGCTCAGCCGTCCTGTAGCTGCTCTGCTGGGACACACACCTTCCTCACTTACCATTGCAGGGAAAGGGGAAATCGAGAATCACACTTGCATGGCTTTTCATGCTGCAGCCCAGAAGTGACATATCATTTCCACACACATTTCATTGGATCACTTGTGTGGACACACCTTATCTGCGAGGGAACAAATGGAATATCTAGGGAGTGTCGCAGTCTCCGCCACACACGCAATGACCATTTTTCACATAGAGGCATTAAAAACAAAATCTTCCTCTGAGATAATGCACCTGGATGAGAGGTGGGTCCTGGGTTGTCAGCCAGGCTCATTCACTGACCAAGGAATATTTTCCTTCAGAAAAACATGATTTAAAATTGGCTTCAGTGTTATAGACAACTCAGTCAGGGACCCTCAGGTTTGTAGAGAGTGAGCACATTAAAAATGGAAAGGTCAAAGGTCAGCTGTGCTGCGTGTCTTCCCGAGAGCACTGGGCTGGCCTTTTCTGGGTGTGTGAGGTCGATGGCTTCCTCGTTCTCGCGCCTCCGGATCTTCCGTGAAAAGAAGCTTTTTAAACTGAGGCATCAGCCATCAGTCAGATTGGCAGCTGGAGCCCCTGCTCAAGGCTTGGCTGTCGGGTGGAAAGGGCTTTAAACTGATATTAACACCAACCTGAGCTGTGCACACAGCCACGAGGTACATTTCTCCAACCTGGCAGCCCAGGGTCTCCTTCCGAGTCTCCCTAATAGAGTACTGCATTTGACTCCTTGAGTCATCGCCTGCCAGGTACCCAGACTAGCTCAGGAGACATTTCTCATCCCCCTTAGTTTAGCTCTACATGAAAAGCAGCACAAATGGAGCCCCGGGGTCTTTCTTCCTGTGTGACTGGTTTCTACCCCAAAAGAAAAATCTTTCAAGGTGAGCAGGGTACCATTTAGGTACACAGTGGTCTCAGCTTGAGATATTACTGTTCTGCTGTTCTCTGCCCATCCCTCCCTCTGGGCAGGGAATTTCCTCATAACACTTTCTTTTCTTTTCTTTTCTTTTTTTGCCACGTCGCACAGATTTCGGGATCTCAATTCCCCGACCAGGGATTGAACCCCAGCAGTGGCAGTGAAAGCCAAGAATCCTAACCATTAGGCCACCAGGGAACTCCCTCCTCAATTACCACCTCCACAGGCTTTTAAATTACAAAATATAGTACAGGCAATTGTTTTTGAGATCAAATCCACATAACTGGGAATTAGAAAGATAATTTTTGGAAGATGTGTGTGTATATACATATACATATACATATATATATCATATATTTCCTTCACTCCAAAATGCTATTGCTTGTCTTATAGTAAAATGCCAAAGACATATTTGATAAAAATACTTCTGTCTGTGTGGTCACAGCGTCAGTGCCTCTGGCATGTAACTTCTCTCTGTGATTTATTTTCTCCCTTGGTGAAATGGAGCTTCTCCAAAGGTAAATGGCCAGTACTAAACATTGCCTAGATCGTCAAGTTACTTCATAATAAAATAATGTATGTGGAAGCTCTTTAAAAATCTTGTAATCACCATGCAAACATATAGTACTCCTACCATTAATGCTCCCTTTTTTTCTGTTGCAAAGTTGACTTTGCAACACAAGGGATTTCCAAAAATTATTGGCCCTCTTGAAGTAATACTACCCACAGTCTATTGAAAATATTAATGGAATGACAACCAACAATGACTATTAAGCAGGATTTTCAAAGTTGTAACAACTTTTGCCTTGCAAGCACGAGAATATGCAGAACTACAATCATCCTTTGTGACTCTTCTTGAGTTAATTCTTCACGCTCTTTACTTTTAAAGCCCCTCGAAATAAATCATAAAAACTCTTTCCTGTTCAGAATACAGTGGGAGCAGCTTGTTTTGTATATTGTTTTAGTATCGTCAATGGAGTCATACCAGGATCTATTTCAATACAATAAACGAACAGATCAGGATTTAGGGGGCCACTTGTTCATTGGATTAGGAGAAGCTCTCTCTGTAAATACAGTGTTCATCATCCTTGAAATATCAGCTGTCTATTTATATCCCAAATAATGATGGGTTGAAGTGTTATTATGAAAGGAGAGATACAAATTTTCTATAAATGTGTTTTTCTTGTGATAATATGTGAAATTACATTTCATGTTAAATTGCTTGAGGCAAGCAAAGTTTAATATGTATCTAAATAATTAAGCTAATTGTGTAAAAATATATTTGCAGAATTCACCAAATGTGTTAATACATTTCACATCATGTTTACCCATTTTACATGACTAAAGTTTGCTTTGTGAAATGTTCTCCAAAATACCGGAAGGCCTCTGTGTCTTCACAATCATTATCAACATTCAGGGCTTTCTGGAGAGAAAAAAAGAGGTGCTAAGAGTCGCATCTTGAAAAATGGTAAGCTGTCTTTCCCTTTCCTCCATTCTACCTGTTTTTTTTTCTTTCCTCTCCTTTGAATTTCAAATACACATTCAAAAATGTGTACTCTGGGATATTCATGTCATGTTCCTAAATGGCGTAGCAAAAGCAAACAAACAACAAAATCACAGGTCAGTGTTCCCGTCTCAATTAATTTTGCAGGACCAAGGATCTGCCGTTTGCCAACAGATTTCCATTCCAATGTGTGAGCTGAGCTGATGTCACATGACCTTTCCAGTTTTTCCCACGTGTAAATTGCACAGAATGCTGGGTGTGGAACAGAGTGCTGCCATGGAAAGAAGAAGAAAATAACTTTTACTGCTTCTCATCACTTCTTAGCATGAATATATATTCTATTTGGTGTGTACAAAAGAGTGATGTGGGTCAGGCCATGTTCTGGCGTGTGAACATGTTGTTAATGCCAAATGACTCAGTTATTTGACTGGATGTATGTTCCTGTTGCTCAGTTAAAAAAGGACTGGTGTGCTGTCAGAACAATTTATAAGATGAATAAGTAGGACTTACATCTCTGGGATGCCTATTTCACTTTCCCTCTGGGAGCTTTCCTCAGCCCTCTTTGAATTTCTGCTCAGTGTTAACTCCGGCCTTGCCTGGCACCCAAAACAGCTCCTCTCCACCAAATTTCCCCTGACTTTCTCTTCTCTACCGCTTATTGGTCTTACATACACTCTATCACATTGTCTTAGAATTATTATGTGGCAAAGATTCCACCTCCAATACATGGGGCCACTATGGGTCTATGCCTTATTCATCTGGGGTAAAAATCCTTATTTTCCTGGATCAGAACAGCCTGGAAGTGAACACAGGGCAGGGTCTCTAGGGGCACAGCTTCAGAGGCATAGCACACATCAAGAACTACACAAGAAAATTACCCTTCTATGACCTGCACAGATTGTCCCAGAATATTTACATTCAAGACGAAGGTTGGAAGATTCTCTCTGAATGTACTCTTCTCATTTGTATAAACTCGTTCTCAACACTTTTCACCTTCAGTTTCCCTCTCAAATTACCTTTTTTTTTTTTTTTGCGGTACGTGGGCCTCTCACCTTTGTGGCCTCTCCTGCCGCGGAGCACAGGCTCCGGACGCACAGGCCCAGCGGCCATGGCTCACGGGCCCAGCTGCTCCGCAGCATGTGGGATCCTCCCGGACCGGGGCACGAACCCGTGTGCCCTGCTTCGGCAGGCAGACTCTCAACCACTGCGCCACCAGGGAAGCCCTCAACTTACCTTTTATGGCAGTAAACGTGGTGTCTACGGAATTGCATTACTTTTGTGGTGGCTCAGAGGCCATTTAGCAGAGCAGAGCTGATGGGATGGACCAAACCTTCTCCTTGATTCAACACGAGGAGTGCATGAAAATGCACAGCCATCAGCCTCATTTAGACAGTCCCCCATTTACCTGTCACCATCTGATGCTCTTGCCTTCATCCTCTAGGTTCTTCCACACTCTTTAATATTGTGCCCTTTATAAGGATCTTCTGAGAATTGAGTAAATACATGTAAAACATTTAAAACGGCCCGTCATAGTAATAGTAGCTGTAAATAATAAATAAATATATAAAATAATAAAAATGAATATAATAGTAATAGTAAAAAGTAAAAAGGGGATGGTAAGTATAAGTTATTAGCATCATCGCCACCACTACCATCATCATCACTACCACTGTCTCAGACCTGACACCTGCCTGTTCTGCTATAGAATAAAATTCACTTGGATAGAATTCTCTGGCTCACCCTAGCATATTGCTATGCAGTATGGTAGCCACTAGTCACATGTGGCTACTGAGTACTTGAAATGTAGCTAGTTCCGATGGAGATATGCTGTGCGAAAAAAATACAAGCTGGATTTAGAAGATTTAGTAACAAAAAAAGTATGTGTAATATTAATAACATTTAGATCGATTACATGTTGAAATTATAATATCTTTAATATAGTGGCTTGCAGCAAATATAAAAATTAATTTCTCCTGTTTATACTTCTTAAAATGTTGTGACTAAAAAATTCAAAATTATATATGTGGCTTGCATTTGTGGCTCATATAACAGTTCTTTTGGACAGCCCTGCCCTAGGTTATAATTCCTCTGGGTTTCCCTCCAGGGATCCCACATTTAGCCTGTGAGCAGGAGACACTCCTGCTTTCCATTATGGATTTGCAGGGCCTGGGTTACCCATGGCAGTTAAGCCCTGCCTGCCCTGCCAAGAGAGAGTGACTGGAGAAAACCTGATGGGCGTGCAACTTACAAGGCGGTTACAAGGGCCTAAGTGGAGCCCTAGGGAGAGAGTTATTGCCTCTTAAATAGCACCTTACTCTCTGGGAGTGAATGAAAGGAGGAGCTCTTTCTGTTAAAGTCATTTAAGATCCTTTGCTGAAAGGAACCATATGCTACACAATGAAATACATTCCAGGCAAGATGCACATGTTTTGTGCAACAAACATGTATGCAAATCTTGCAAAGATTTTGAAAGAGAAAAATGTGCTGATATTATTTATATTAATATCATTGCATGTATCCTTATGCTGATCTGAGGTCAAATCCAAATCATTGCCTTCCTCCTCTGCCTCAACCCCTGACAATGAATAGTTTATATAAAAGCCATCTAAGATTTTTGTTTTGGGTCAAGAGGAATTTGTTTCTGGTGGCTAAAATTTCAGGCTCCATAAATCATAAATTCCAAACTTGCTGGCAAATATCCAGGGGGCCTGACAGCATCTCCAAATGCCTCCTTCCTCTTCGGGACAATCTGGGTGGGAACACCCCTGAGCCCAAATCCCAAGACCTGAAGCTGCTGCCTGCCCTTTTCAAGTCTAAGATTCACAAAGCTTTTGCTCTTTCGGACTGTTCTCAGACTCCAAATATTTTGAACACAGAGCTGCAATCCATAATTGGAGCTGGTATTGAAAAGAAATGAGAATGCTCCTTGAATCACATCCATGCAAGGGTTCTCTCTGCCTAAATGAGTCTCCATTGCAGGGGATAGAGTAAGAGAGACATTGTGGGGTCCCAATAAAGTTGTGCTGGCTGGTAAATAAACATGAGAATTCAGAAATCAGTGCAGTCCTGGGAAACTCCATTCAGGGAATGAAAGGTCTCAACGAGCACGGTGATCTCCCTTTAATTGTCCCCCTGCTCGGTCTATTTCTTCCCAACATACATGGTGCTGAAAAGCCATATTGCTACAAATACACATTTAGGATTTGATTACAGAGTCTCATCCATTTACATGTACAAGATAGAGCCTACTGTGACAGATTAAATGCTTCTAAAATTTGTACAGGAAGGTTAAATAAAGTGTTACTTTTACGACGCCGAATATCTTTATGATGCTTTTGCTAAATCAGAGACCACTCGGTGATGCTGCAGATGTGCCAGATTCTTATCACGAGCTGGCAGAGTGCCACTCACGCTTTACCCATCTATCATCCTCCTTACCTTTCTGCACGGGACATCCCCACTGCTGTGTGTAATACAATATTCTCCAGGCAGCTTTCTCTTCTGCCCGTTTAGTCAAAGTGAAACAATTCAAGTCCTAGCATCCCCGAGATATTGCAGTGTTACTAGAAAGAGTGAAACTTGAAATTTCACACACGATTCTGCTCTTTCCAACAGAAATATGACACACACAGATACGCGCGTGTGTGCAATCTTGGGAATTGCAAGGCCGTAGTCAAAGCCGCCACCACAGTTTGTCTTCTTTTCCCTCTGTTCTTTTGATATCCAACCACTCTGTCACCTTGCCCTCCCTCCCGCTGTGAAGTCTAGAATATCTTATGATGATACTCAACTACACTGAATCGCCTGCTTCCGTTTCAATTCTTTAATAAATATCTATGCTGAATCTCCTTAGTTCAAACTCTGTTTTCCTTAATGGAAATTAAGTATCCTGAAAAACTGGTGTAAAAGTATGCCTTGGCTGAGCCATAATTTGGTCAGAGTTGTGTATCACTAATGCTTGTTATTGGACCAATGTTTTAAAAATATAGCAAAAACATTTTATGGCCTTTGCCTATTCTAATGGTGTTATAGTATAAATTTCAAGCCATGTTGGATGGTTTGAAATTGAATACCAAGGTGTTTAAAGACGGTCAAATGGTATTCAGTTGACAACTCTGTACTTTGCAACAGTGCAAGGACTGTTCTACAGGAGATGTGTCTTCCTAGTGCAGAATACAACTGCTGCTTAACTAGCTCAAAAGAAGGCAGGGACCTTGGGCATTCCACTGGAGCACTGAGTAGGAGAGGTGTTAAAATAACATTCCCCTTCCCCATATGGCTGCCCTATAAGGTAGATTTACTTCCAGCTGACACTGATTTGGCTTTTCAACTCCCTCTCAGCCCCCAAGGAGTTTCCTATGAAATCAGGGAAAGTGTCACAGCTCAGATAAAGTCATGGGAGAGGTTTAGTCCTCTGGTCAAAAGTTGGCTAATGCAATCTAACCCTCCTCACCGGTGCTCAGGAACTCACTGGGATCACAGCAGAAGTAGAAACACATCAAATCCTTCTTTCCATTTGGTCTCTCACTGATGTAGTCATTCATAAAAATATTTTAAAATACCAACAAATTCAGCCCATACTAGTAAGCTTCTTATGTGTTCTTAGGTCATATTTATAGAGTACTAATGTGAAAAATGACTGTTGATTCCTTCTGTTTTATTAAAATGAGTATAGATCTGTTTAACCAAAGCTTTTTGGCCATGAGATGATGAACATGAAGATGCTTTGCAAACTATAAATTATGATACAAAGTGAGAAATCGCATGTAAAGTATCACATAGAATGGAATACTACACTGCCCTTAGAAAGAACATATGCTGAAACAGACAGAAGTCAGATGTGATTAAATATCATGTGTATAATATGATCTCATTTTGGGAGAAAAGTACTGCATGTGTGTGTGTGTGTGTGTGTGTGTGTGTGTGTGTGTGTGTGTGTGTAGCATAATTCCATAAAAAGGTTTGAAAGTTGGAGACCAGCTAGTCAAAGTAATTACCTCTGGGGTGTGGCCTTTGGTGGGAGAAGTCCTCAGAATATAAATTTCTATATCCTTTGAATATTTTCTTAATTTAGAATACTTTTGTTATTTAAAATATTTTATAAATAATCAAAGTCAGATGTTCTCTGAAACTGAAGCATAATCTGCAAAAGCTTATGTCATTTATTCACTGATTTCATCAAAGTATTCGTTATGCCATCTCTGTAGAATGGCATGCTATTAGGTCCAAGACTAACAAACACACAATTATTCAGTTCTCTTTGGTCTATTCTTTTGTTCACTGTAGGGAACAAAACACCAAGGATAAGAAGATGGGCTCTTGAGACAGATTGCTTGTCTGCCCTAGTCCCTCCACTTTCTAGCTGTGCGGCCTTGAGTTAGTTACTTAATATCTCCATACTTCAGATTTATAATCTATAGTATGTTGATAATAATAGTGCCTACCTCCTAGGGCTGTTACTAGAATTAAATGAGCTAATATTTGCAGAGCACCTAGAACACATGGCAAGCACTATATGGATGTTCATTAGACAAAATAAATATATAAAATGTATTTGGTCTCAGGAAACAGCGTCTCATAAGTAAAAGGATAGGACATATAAAAACATACAGATCAAAGGCATGTTAATCAGCAAAAAGAGCAGTGCGGGCACTTCCCTGGTGGCGCAGTGGTTAATAATCCACCTGCCAATGCAGGGGACATGGGTTTGATCCCTGGTCCAGGAAGATCCCACGTGCCGCGGAGAAAATAAGTCCGTGTGCCACAGCTACTGAGCCTGTGCTCTAGAGCCCACGAGCCACAACTACTGAGCCCACGTGCCACAACTATTGAGCCCACGTGCCACAGCTACTGAAGTCCATGCACCTAGAACCCATGCTCCTCAACAAGAGAAGCCAACGCAGTGAGAAGCCTGTGCACCTCAACGAGGAGTAGCCCCCGCTCACCGCAACTAGAGAAAGCCAGTGAGCAGCAATGAAGACCCAACGCAGCCATAAATAAACAAACAAACAAACAAATAAATAAATAACTAAAAATCCATTTAAAAAATCGTTTATACATATATATATATATTTAAAAGCAGTGTGATAGATGCTTTAGATAGATACTCCTTATCTCCACTTTACCCTCCTTAAATTTGGTGAGATAGGAAGGCTGGGAATGTATTTACAAAAATGTTACCCTGTGCTAACTTTCCTATGGGAGGCATAAGTTCACTGCAATAGACATTTACTGAAAGAATACTGTGTGTGTAGCACACTATGATTATTTCTTTGCTTGGGGTCAGGGAAATCAGGAAGCATGAGTAGTAGCATCCACAGAGGTAAGAATTGAGACAGGCAAATGTGAGCAAATATTCATTATTAGTGTGGTCCAGGGCAACCTGATATCCTAATTCTAGGAGCATCTCTGCATCTTATGAGACATCCTGCATTCTGGATAATGAGATGGAAATGTTTACTGCTTACAAGTGATGTTCAATATCATGAAATAAAAGTGCATGGGACGTCTGGATTTGCAACCTCTTTCCCCAATCCTTGGGCAGGTTAACCGTCTGAGCATCACTATCATTTTAGTGCAAATGGAAATAATACTAACGACATTATAGTTTTGGGAAGATTAATTGAAACTATATGTATAAAGCACTCTAAATTGAAAAATGTACAAAAATGTAAAGTACATAAATGTGTTTCCAAGTGGACAGACTTGCTATGTGTAAAGATTTTTCAAGAAGTTTCTTTTCACAGGGTGTCAGAAGTGTTTCAGTTAGCAGAAATAAATATGCTAATTGGAAGTATATGAATCATAATCTGTGCCTTTTTTGTGAGAGGTTAGGTGTGATCTGAACCGTGTGTAGCTAACAAAAGAGAAGCATGATTAAAACAATTAGTTGGTGGTCCATTCAATATGTCTCAAAAAGGCATCCTGTATGTAAATTCTCAGCTTCTCCTTTTGACCACTTAGGTTCACACCATATTTTCTTAACACAGTCAATTCTAGAATATTATTTTTTTTTCCGTTTTAACCCATATTGCTTTATGTTTTATATTTATCCAATCCTTTTTAAAACAAGAATGAGATTGACATTTTAATTTTATTTATTTTAAAAGTCTTTTTTAATTGAAATATAATAGACATACAATATTATATTAGTTTCAGGTGTACTACATAGTGATTTGACATTTGCATACATTATAAATGATCTCGACAATAAGTCTAGTAAACATCTGTCCCCATACAAAGTTATAACAATATTGTTGATCATATTCCTTACGCTGTATATCACATCCCTGTGACATTTATTATATAACTAAGATTTGTACCTCTTAATCCCCATCACCTATTTCCTCCACACCCCTTGTCCCCTCCCTTCTGGCAACCACTCATTTTTTCTCTGAATGTATGAGTCTGTTTTGTTCGGTTTGGTTTGATTGGTTGGTCTTTTTTTTAGATTCCACATACAAGTGAGATCATATGGTATTTGTCTTTCTCTATCTGACTTATTTCACTTAACATAATACTCTCTAGATTTATCCATGTTGTCACAAATGACAAGATTTCATTTTTTATGGCTGAGTAATATTCCATTGCATATATATACCACATCTTCTTTATCCATTCATTTATCAGTGGATACTTAGGTTGCTTCCCTATATTGGCTGTTGTAAATAAAGCTGTAATGAACATTGGAGTGCATATGTCTTTCCAAATTAGTGTTTATCTTTTCTTGGGGTTAAAACCCAGAAGTGAAATTGCTGAATCACATGAAAGTTCTATTTTTAATTTTTTGAGGAACCTCCATATTGTTTTCCATGGTTGCTGCACCAACTTACAATTCTACCAACAGTGCATGAGGATTCCCTCTTTTCCTCATCCTCTCCAACATTTGTTACTTCTTATCTTTTTGATGATGGCCATTCTGACAGGTGTGAAGTGGTATCTCATTGTGGTTTTGATTTGCATTTCCCTAATGACTAGTGATGTTGAGCTTCTTTTCATGTGTCTTTTGGCCACTGGTATGTATGTTTTTTTCTAGGATTAATGTACAAAAATTTTCAGAATTAAAAATAGAACTGTCCTTAGTCCACTACCCCTTGCAGTCCATCATCACATAACATGCCTCTTCTCTGCTTTTCACATGCCTTCTTAGGACAATGTAGAGTGAAAGAAGCAAGAGCAAGAAAGAAACAGAAGGGGGCAGGCAGGGAGTAAGTCCTCAACAGAGGAGACTAGAGGGAGAACAGAGAGAGGGGCTGGGGGACTTACTCTCCTGGCTCCCTATCTACAAGGCTGTCTTAGGCTGTGTGTGCCTCAGTTGCAAATGCTACCACTTCTTTCAGAAAGACTTTCTCTATGAGACTTTCTTTTCCTGGATTCTGACAATCTGCCACTTCTCTCGTATCACCGAGCCTAGAGGTCTTGTTACCAAGTCCAAGCTCCTACTGCTCACAGGCCAATAATTGAGAGAGGAGTTATTGGGGCAAAGAATAGAGACTTTATTTGGAAAGCCAGCTAACCGAGGAGATGGTGGCCTCATGCCCCAAAGAACCATCTTGCCTGAGTTAGAATTCAGGTTCCATTTATACTAAAAGGGGAGGGAGTAAAGTCAAACACTCCCTGGTTCCCATCAGCTTCTGGAAGAGATATGTTCATTTCTTCCTTCCTGCAGTCATTCACAGGTGGGCCTGGTCAGGATGTTTCCTGTGAGCTAAACAAAGGTATTTTAGCTTAATGCTCATTACAGTAAGTCCCCTACATATGAGCGAATTCTGTTCCAAGAGTGTGTTCGTAAGTCCAATTTGTTCATTAAGTCCAACAAAGTTAGCCTAGGTACCCAACTAACACAATCGGCTATGTAGTACTGTACTGTAATAGGTTTATAATACTTCTCACACAAATAATACATAAAAAACAAACAAACACAAAAAAATAAACATTTTTAATCTTACAGCACAGTACCTTGAAAAGTACCGTAGTACAGTCCAACAGCTGGCATACGTGGGCTGACATTGAGTGAACAGGGAAGAGTTACTGACTGGAGGAGGGAGAGGAGATGGGACACGGTAGAGCTGAGGGATCATCAGCCATAGAAGGGCAGGCTGCAATTTCACTCACGCCTGACATTGATGACACAGGTTCTGGTTCCTTGCTGGATTCAGTTCTATCTATCCTTTTGAAAAAAACGACCCTGTGATGTCTGGGTAGTAGCTCTTTTTTCCCTCGTCATAGATGACACGGTAGCACTGGATTGCATTCTGAACGGCTGCTGCAACCTTCGTGTACCATTCTACGTTCCAGTCCTGTGCTTCAGATACTAACGGTGCCTCCTCAAATAAAGAAAATTCCCTGCCATTTCCTGCATCATGAATCTCTTCGGTTCTTCAGTTACTTCCTCTTCCTCTTGTCTCTCCTCGTCCTTTCTCTGGGCCTCCAATTCCATCAGGTCTTCATTAGTAAGCTCCTCGTGTTGCACAGCAAGGAGTTCAATGAAGTCGTCCTCTTGCAGATCTAGCTTGAAATAAAGACACTGTACTACCGTACTCTCTACAGTACTGTACAGTGAAGTACACACAAGTACAATCACTAGTAGAGGAGGCACACATGTGACAATGTACACCATACACTTACGTGACTGGACACGCAAGCACACTTTCACATATTTGAAAGTTCGCAACTTGAAGGTTCACGTGTAGGCGACTTCCTGTACCTGGGAAGCAAGGTTCCCAGAGATGGGCCATTATGTATAACTTAAGCTTATAGGCAACATCCCTTTAGTGATTAACTTGTATCAGAATATAAAAGGTTCTTCCCTATTACAGTCTGAGAACTCCATAGTTACTAAACCTTGGATGACTGCATTATTCTTTGTAGCTCTTCTTTCCCTTCTCACACCTCTGTTGATGGTCCTTTTGTAAGTAAATCCCCCTTAAGTTATCCTAATTTGAACATGCCATCTGATTTCTGGGGAGATACAGATGGGTACACACACCCCCTCCCCCACTAAGGATATACTCCTCAGTATCCCCTTGAGATATGAACAAGGAGTTGGATAGACAAGGAACAGCTTGATGAAAGGTTGGTCCATAGGTCACAGAAAAAAATTGACCTGGAGTTCTTCCCAGAGGGCAGAATTAGGGTCTGTTCAGAGAAATTTCCCCACTTTTAGGTCAGGGGCCTTCAAATGTGTGTTCCAGAAGATTTAAAAAATGCTTCCCGCTCTTTCATCCTCTAAATGGGAGTTACTGTTGCTTTTCAGCTTCCCTTTCCACCATTTGTAAACTGAGTCTGTGTGGAGGGGGAGAAGCTGGGTTCCTTGTCTTTTTAATTGACAGGTCAATAGACCAAAGTAGTCAGGCAAACTGAAGCTTGACTGGGGTCACTTGGCATCACCAGGAGGTCGTAGACTGCATGCAGGGACTGTTTCCTTTTCCAGGGGGATAGTGTGTTTGGAATATGAGAAGTATGAGCAAAAAAGATATTTAGTGACCGTAGGATAGATTGTAGCAGAGACTCTTAGCACCCATTTCCTTTCTGGGAAAACGTAAGTGGATGCGACGTGACAAAAACTACAAATGCCCATCATATTGTCTTTATGCTCATTCTTTTCTTGTTTCTATCATTGTTATTGAGCAGCCCCCCCAAATTTTCCTTTTGTCTCTCTTATTTTTGCTACACGATTCTTTTTTGTCCCCCTAATTTTGGTTGATATAGGTTTAAGGAAAACCGTACTTTTTGCAGAGAGATTAAGTTTAATGAAGGTTAGATGCTATCAATTTATAGAGGTCTTGAAAGATACCAGAAAATTCCCATCAGAAGATCCAAAAAGGTATCAGCTCTCTCTCATAACTTAATCTTTTTTTCCCCAAGCACAAACATTTATGGTAAAGTTTTAAAAATGAGTTCTTCATTTTTCTCATATTTTAAATCTATTTAATTACTAGTCTTGTAACAATATCGTTACTATTTTCATTGCAAATTTAAGCTACACTGTGGGTTAAATAGACTTTAGTGAAGTGGCCTAGGAACTTTACACCTATTTATAACATTCTAACTAGGGGTAGACATGTTCTGAGTTTCAAAAAATCAATTTGTAAGTAATTTTTAAAAAATACAACTCTTCTGTAAATGGTGTGTTGCAGGGGGGTGTTCTTTTGTTTATCTTTTGCTTTGTAACAAACCACCCAAATACTTTATGGAACCAAACAATTATATGTCTCATGGTTCTGTGAGTTGTTGCTCAGTTGGATGGTTCTTGCTTGGGAATCTCTCATGTGGTTGCAGCTGGGATGACAGTTATCTGAAGGCAGAGCTAAGCTAGATGTCTAGGTGGATCACTCAGATGGCTGGTTTTTGACACTGGCTGTCATCTGGCAGCTTAGCTGGGGACCTTGAAAGAGCACCTTCACACGGCCACTCCATATGGCTTGGGCTTCTTAGGGTGTGGCAGCTGGATTCTGAGATGGAGAATCCAGAGAGTGAGAGCTCCAAGAGGCACAGGAAGAAGCCCGTTGCTTCCTTTGACATAGCCTCAGAAGTACAGAATGTCATTTCCACCACATTCCATGACTGAGAAAGTCACTAAGGCCCACTCCCATTTAGAGGATGGGGATGAGAATTCATCTCTCAATTTGAACAACAGCAAAGGGTTTGCAGCCATTTTTAATGTACCATAGAGCATATCAGCATCTCTAGAAGTTGTACAGAAGAAGCGGTTAAGAGCTAGACTGTGTTCCTATCTAGAGTTTTATTCCATGTTGACACTGAGTATATTTCTTAACCCCTCTGTGCCTTGGCATCCTCACCTATGAAATGGCGATAAAATGGTACTTATAGAGTAGTTGAGAATTATAAGTAATGCAATAAAAAATGCTTGGTTCCGTTCCTGGCCAATATTATCATTATTATTACCATTATCAGGTTTGAGGGTGATGTTGCAAGATACATATATTTGACAGTGGTATCTTTCCCATGAGGCTTATACAACCACGTAAAGGTTTTGTTTGTCTGTCTGTTTGTTTGTTTTTAAGAATGTCAACAGAGTATGGCACATTTTTTACTTTTTTTGTCTTTCATTTTAAGGACTAGTCATCAACTCCCCCACCCCCCGTCCCTCCCATAATGACTGCTGTCAGTCATATCTTAGGTCAGTTACATAAATGCTTTCTCCATTGGCTAGGATGTCACTCCCTCACTTTTGATTGGTTACTGGCATATCATTCATACATCTTTTGTTCCTGTCTTCCTTCAGGGAGCCCAAATTGGTTTATCATGCAGGCCAGTGGGTCTCTTCTATTAGTAAATTTGGTGATTGATATTAGAGAAGCTACTTTTTTAAAAAGGCAAAATAATTAACATGCTCTATTACATATAATGTGTTCTAGGATAACTGCTCTTTAAGCTGAAAATAAAGATTGGTTTTCAAGTGAAAAAGGAGAAAATAATGTTTATAACAGGGTGAAATCTTCACATATTTTTCTTTCAAAAAGAAGCATCTATTCTTCAAATAGATTGTTTATCAATAGTAAATAACCTAGGGTTAACTTCTCTATAACAAGACTCCAGTGGTGACTTTTTCATCTGTTCTTAAATGGGACATCCCATGAAAATTAACAGGCTATTAGAAATAAGCTAGATTTTCATTTTTGCCAAAAGAACTCTGAATAGCAGTTATACAAACCAAAAAAAATTTGGCAGAACAGATTGCAGAAATTATAACTAAGCTAGAGGACATTTTCTATTTCTAGAAGAAAATGTTACTTGTATCCAAGGAGCATTGTTGTTTTGGGTTTGGGCTCCTTTTGCGAAGAATTCTGGAAGTTTTTTCATCGCAGCCTACAGAATAGAGTAGTTAGGTGCTGGGACAACTTAAAAGACTGCCTTTTTGGATCAAGTACAAAGGTACTGTGGGCCTTGAGCAGAATACACTGCTCAGGTCATCTTGACCTACAGGGTGTCCAGTACTGTTTCTCCCATAAAAGTTCTTTTCTTCACACTCTCCAGTGACAGAATGTCGGAGCAAGTAGGGTCTAGAGAGCTCATAGATGATCCCTTTTATTTTACAATTGGGGAAACTGAAAACAAAACTGGGAAATTATTTACTTGTGGTCCATTTGTGATAGTGTGTAGGCATTCACACTTCAGCATTATTCTGTTTCTAGTAGGCCAGGAAGCCCCTCGGGCAGTCTCCACCCCTGCCACAAGGCAGAGGGCACGTCTTTGGCTGGATATCTACTGTGACCCAGGGCACCAATAAAAGATGGCCAGGGGACCTGACAGTCCTCAAGTGGAATTTGTACATCAGCTCTAGGGACCAGTCATCACTGGGGCCAGCTCTCAGGTTGGCGTATTGCTCGGGGAATAGAGTCATATTCAGAGTCCCTGTTCCTGCTAATATTGAGCTTTCTCTTAGCCTTAGAAAAACCAGATCAGATGGTCATAATCCGTGTATCTTTAGATGGGGAGGGATGACTACTTCATTCATTCACTCAGGTACTCATGCATTCATTCACAGGTATTCATTCATCACCTATTCTATGCCAAGCTCCATGTGTAGCACTGGGAAAGCATCATATACTGCCCTTGTCTTCATGGTTCATGAAAAGTGGAGAAATGGTTAACCTTAATCAGTTTGAAATTTCAAATATGAAAATTTCCTCTCCTCTCCTCTAGCCTGTCTTCTCACTCTCTTGACACAGTTGTTTGATGAAGAGAAGTTCATAATTTTTATAAAAATTATGTATCGGTCTTTTATGCTTAATGATTTTTAAAAACTGGGCAAAGGACATTTACAGGATCTTTGCAAAAGAAGACATCCAAATAGCCAATAAGCACATGAAAAGGTGTTTAACATTATTAGCCACCAGAGGAATGCAAATTAAAATTACAATATGACATCACTACATTTCAACTAGAAGGGCTAATATTAAAATATTAAAACTGATGATACCAAGTGTTGGGGACAACGTGAAATAGCTGAGACTCTTTCTGGGGTGCTAAATATCAGAATAATGGGGTTATCAATTGGGAAGAGGCATATGGAAGTCTGCTAAGAGGCTAGATATGTTCCATATCTGAATTTGGTAGTGGATATATACATATATAAAAAAGTCACTGAGTTGTACAATTAAGATTTATACACTGTACTGTATGTAAGCTATGTATCAATAGAAAGGAAAAATAAAATATATGCTTTTTTTAATTTAAGGGAAATGAACACATCTATTTGCAATTGCTATAGGACTATTTTAGAGGGGATTGCTGAGCTATTATATATACTTCACTACCTTTTCCCAAATCACCCATGGACAGATTTCCAATTGTCTTCCCTTTCTGGTGCTAACACCTGAGTTTCCCTACTTTTCTGTGAAGTCACTTGTCTTCTCTCCATAAACATAAAGGCCTTCCAACCGTCTTACTTATAATGCCAGATTCATGGTGTTTGGAATTTTACAATTTTCCAGTGAAAGACCAGATCAGGGAAATGGCCACTGGTGAAATAGTTACCCAGAATGTGGGTATGAGTAAACTATAGAAGGTGACCGCCAAACCAGTATCTGTAACTGCTGAAAGGAGGCTTTCTCAGGATTAAGCCCTATTTGCTGAACTTTTGTCCCACTGAAATGGAGCAGGACCCTTTGCTCCTTCCCCCCCATGTCCAACATCTGCCTTTATTTTTTTTTTATTTTTTTTTTTGCGGTACGCGGGCCTCTCACTGTTGTGGCCTCTCCTGTCGCGGAGCACAGGCTCTGGACGCGCAGGCTCAGCGGCCATGGCTCACGGGCCCAGCCACTCCGCGGCATGTGGGATCTTCCCGGACTGAGGCACGAACCCGCGTCCCCTGCATCGGCAGGCGGACTGTCAGCCACTGCGCCACCAGGGAAGCCCTCCATCTGCCTTTTGTCTGCAGAAAAACTTTAGTCGAAGAATAAGCTTAATCAAAGGAGTGAGAAAATGCAGAAACAAAGGAAAACAGTTAAACGAGACCAAATAACAATAGTTCAGTCATTAAATAAAGTCAAGGACCTTTAGTTCCTCTTCAAGGGCTATAGATAATATTCTGAGCCATATCCTGTGAGCCCTCTTATAGATACTGAAACTCCCACCAGGTGGAAGAAGTGAACTACATGATGACCAGATTGTAGCCATGACATCAGCTGCCACAATTCTGAGAACTGGCCTCAAAGAAATGGAAACAAACCAACCCTGGAAGTACAGTTGTATTTAAAACAATCAAGATGATGCTGACCAGACAAGGCATGACCAATTGGAAGATAATTGCTGGAGAGGACATGTAGCCCCCTGCCTCCACCTATAAAAGCTCTTGTCCACTGTTTGTTGGGGGGGCATGGGGGGGGAGTTGGCCTTTGGACATGAGATGCCCTTCTGCCCCCTCTACCCCGCCGGTTGCTGGCCTCCAAAATAAAGCAAACTTTCTTTTCCACCAACCTTGCCTCTCTAGTATTGGTTTTAGAGTGGCAAGCAGCTGGACCCCACTTTCAGTAACACCACTTCCTACTACATTAAGTCAAACTGCTGCTAATGCTTAGTTTAAGAATTCCTAGATTTTTGGAATTGTGACAGTAAGTCATAATTTAGTTTGCATATGATTCTTACCAATTTTGTAAAAGTCCTATATTATGTATTTCATTTTAAATTAATTATAATTGAGTCAATCACATTTGAGAACTTCTGCATCTCTTGAAACAATTAAATGTCTCCTACAGGGCGCTGCGAAACAAGAGGTTTTAATCACTTACAGCCTTTTCTCACCTTTAAGTGTGCTACAGATTCAAAGTACATAACTCGGCAGTAAAATTTAGATTTTGGCTCACAATATAAAAAAAAGTGTGTCCCATCCCACTGACTGACAGTGTTTCAAGCTATTAATAGTCTGATCCCTGTATACTTGGTTCTTTGATATTTTTAGAGTCAGCATTAGAGTGCATCACATTTTTTTTCCCCTCTCTTCTTAAAAAAGTAATTATTGAGACTAGATTCTGCCAACAACATCTAGCAAAATAAAATAATAGCTTGGAACTGTTTTGAACTACAATATTACTACTTTCGCATTGTTGCTGCAAGGAATAGTTTTAGTGGTTTATTTCATGAAAACAGAGCATTCTATGCAGCCCATCATTACATTAGTTTATGTTTACTGTACGTTCCTTAAAATTGCTTTTTTAGCGGGTATTTTCTTTCAACAAAGGACATAATGCACTGCAAAGTAAAATCAAGGGAAAACCCCTTTGGGGAATGATTAGGGTCGGAGGTATGAAATTACACCCACTTCACTAATTACTGCTAATCTAATTTTATTTTTAGCCCCTAAGACAACACCCTGAAAACTCACTGCTCCTAGATGACCTATATAAAGTCATTTTACAATCCCAATGAAAGTAACCTAATAATAGTGTCAAACATAAGGGGTGTCCACCTTTGGAATAAGAGCCTTTAATCTGAATCACTCTGCTGTGGTCCAGGGTGAAGATGTTTCCTGTAAATCTATGCAGGGATGTATGATGTGATGGCCCTAGATGCCAGTCCCCCAGATCTGCTTCAGAGGGCAGTTGGTATAGAGAAAAGAACTCAGGGGTTAAGAAGGGTCAAATCGCCACTCCCCCCACCCCGGACCCCCATGAGTCAGGGACCCCTATCTGAGGTCTGACTTATGAGGTTACTTTTGATTAGACTTCTTAGGATTCCGAGCATTCCTGTGCCATAGCATAAACAGTCTAGGTCTTCATAAGATTCTTGTCAAAGAAAATAATTTTTTAAAGCACTTGATAATAAAATCAACCCAGAGGAAACTTTCTTGGCCCACTTTTCTTCTTTTTGTACCCATTCTCTTTAAGTATGTAGTATCTCCTCTTCTGAGCTCCAGGTAAGTTATCTTGATAACCTCTCAGACATCTCTAACTACAAGCTAAATATAAAATATCAAAAAACTTATTCTGATTAATAGCACTCTACCAAAAGTTCAAACATTCTAGTGTAATCAGTATGTATTCCCTTCCTATGTACTTTTATTTTCTACTTTCCCGTAAGTACATTTTTCTCTGTCCTAAAAAAGTTTACTCCCAGGGATTCCCTGGTGGCGCAGTGGTTGGGAGTCCGCCTGCCGATGCAGGGGATGTGGGTTCGTGCCCTGGTCCGGGAAGATCCCACATGCTGCGGAGCGGCTGGGCCCGTGAGCCATGGCCGCTGAGCCTGCACGTCCGGAGCCCATGCTCCGCAACAGGAGAGACCACAACAGTGAGAGGCCCACGTACCGCAAAAAACAAAAACAAACAAAAAAAAGATTACTCCCAGTTCTTCACATCCCATGCCACTGCCTTTCCCAGTGCCAAGAACCATTTTCCCATCACTGTTTTGTTTTTATTGTTTTCCTTCAGAACTTAGCTAAGATGCAAACAACTTTCTGATGTTTCTTTCTTCTTATCTTAATCTTAAAAGCATTAAGTGCTCATGCAACTCAATACCAAAAACAAACAAACAACAACAAAACACCACCACCACCACCACTATTCTTAGGAATGCTGGATTCTATTAAAGATTTCACTTCTGGTCAGGGAGCATCCCTGAGGTCCAGACATATCCCTGCTGTCATTTTGGCTTGGCTGCTTAAAACGTCCTTAGATTTCACCAGTCTTAAAATTTTTTTTTTGGCCTAAGCTATTTAGCTAGACCTTATCCCATACGACCAAAATCCAAGTAACACATATCTTTAGGAATTTCTGCCCATACGGGTTATGACACTAACAAGAAGAGAGTTGCTCTGGTCCAAGATGACCACTTTTACTGTGAAATAACATAGAGAACCATTTTCCTAGTTGACTGGTTTCTTATTTTAAGTCAGCACAGAGAAATCATACATATAAATGTGTGTGGTTCAACTTCAGTTATGGGCCTTTTCCCCTTTTGGTCTTATGGAAGGGGTAAAGAGCAATGCCGATTATGCTTAGAAAGTATCATGTGAAGAGCTTTGACAAATGGAGGTTGGGTCAAAATCTTATGAAAATGTCACGATCCTAGAAAAAATTTTAAACTAAATGTAAGTGTAGCATTAAGACCAGAGCAACGCATTAACTTAAATAATAAAATTGGGACATTTTAGGGCAAATTGAAAGAATGAGTAAAAGGATAATCTTTTAAAATACAGGTGGTTCTGAAAATTTAAAGTACATTAGACTGAACAAAAATTCCCAGACAATGAAGCAAGCTTCAAAGGCAAGAGCAGAAATCCACTCTAATATGTAAATTTTTGTTCACTTTCATAAAGGAATTAATTGATAAAGGTCACAGAAATACTTGGTCACAATATGATGATTTTATCAGTCTTTGATTGACAAAGAACTGCATTCAGATATAAGAGCAATAATGTCCAGCAGCTGCCAAGAGAACACTATTCCTGCAGCTTCTACAGCCAACACTCCAGAAAATGGGTACTCATGTCCTAGATGCTTGTAAAAATGATACATATCTTGGTGGAACATTGGAAGAGACACAGAAGTATAAGGAAGGAAAAGAAAATGCCCACAGCCTCATATTCATCTGTATTACAAGGATAATAACAGTACTTATCTCACAGTGTTGCTGTGAAAATTAAGATAATTCATGTTAAAATCTGAAACATAAGAGGCACTCAATGAATGCAAGCTATGATTATTATTAGCCTACTATCTCTGTTCAGATGTTGGCCTTTGTTTGGTTCCCCAGCAGTAAAGGTGTGATAGCAAACAAGGTCATACAGAGGGGGGTAGTTCTGCTTAATCCATAGGAGACAGATGTTCCAACTAGAACAAGGGAGATGCAGTAATTACACCATGCTTCCTTCAGTCACTGGATAAGGGCTGCCCCTGGGGACCTGTATATTCCAGGTACCTCTGCAGAGCAGCCTTTCAACAGAGATGCAGGTCTGGCTTTGGGAGGGTAAGTGCATGGGAGATATTGTGCACAAACATGGTTAAGGGATCCGGGGGACACGGATGCAGTGTCCGCTACGATCCCCTTCCACTTCCTTTTCTATGATTGCTTATTTTATTTGTTTGCATAGTTGTTTGTTTACATAGTTGAAAGGACATTATAAGATACACCAGAGGGCTTCCCTGGTGGCGCAGTGGTTGAGAGTCCGCCTGCTGATGCAGGGGACACGGGTTCGTGACCCGGTCTGGGAAGATACCACGTACCGCGGAGCGGCTGGGCCCGTGAGCCATGGCCGCTGAGCCTGCGCGTCCGGAGCCTGTGCTCCGCAACGGGAGAGGCCACAGCAGTGAGAGGCCCATGTACAGCAAAAAAAAAAAAAAAAAAAAGTACACCAAAATGTAATCTCCACAAAGGAAGAGTTTGTTTTTAGTTTTTTGGGTGTTTTTGGTTCCTAGTAACACCTCTAGACTTAAAACAATGTTTGTTACATGGTCAACACTCAATAAATATTTGTTGAATGAATATTTTGTGATCTGCCTTTATTATTTAACATTCAGTTTTAGGAACATTTTCCTGACAATCAAGTTCTTATTTTTAAATATTTCCTCATACTCCAAGGTTCTATATATTCCTAATATATAGAGCAATTTACGTTTTATGTAATTGTCAATATTACAATTTTTTCACAAACTTCTTTTTATATAAATTTCTGTTGCATTATGATTATTTTCTCACAACAGATTCACAGACATAGAAATATTGGGTTAAATCATATCCATGATTTTATAAAATAAGGTTTTCCTTTTTTCAGGTATTTTGACAAACACAGCTAACAGCACTGACTCTGAACTAAGTCGTCGGCAGGTGGAAATATTAGGTAGATTATACTCTTAAATCAGTCAATTCTCTGTAAACCAATAAAGTTGTCAAAACTTCCGGTCGCAAGAGGACCTCGAACTTTCAATATATGATGTATTGGAATTTGGAACAAATATGACACATGTTTTTATGGCCATTTAATGGTGAGACCAAATGCCAGGTAGGGCTCTGTCTACAGACATCAAAGTCTGCAGCTCAGTGTCCCTGAACTGGTTGTATGAAGAAGTCTGCAAGACACCAGATGCACAAGTGTTTCCTGCTTGATGAGCAGAGAAAGGGAGTATTGCATATTTGAAAGTGCTGGAGCCTTGCGCCCCTGAAGACAGTGGTGTGTGATTGGCGGTTTCAGGTCACCCTGATTATACACTGACTCTGTTCTTTTGATAGCAGCTGCCAGATACCACTTGCAGGGTTTACCTCCACCAGGTCAGCATGACATTTTTATTCAAAAGGAGTCAGCCATCTCTGATTGCCACATACCACTGGGCTCCGGTGGCTTCAACACGTTCCCCATCTACTGGAATCTCTGAGCTATTCCATTTCTTTCCCAGTCTATGGTTCCATTCACACCACAATGCAGACACGTTTCTGTGAGTTGCATGTCAGTTTCAACCCCCAGCAGAATCAGGCATGCTTCCTTAAAAAACAAAAAGAAAAACTATTTATGCTAACAACGCCTAACACTTAAAATGTAGGCTAGATTTTCTGAGCACGACTAGACAAATAAACTAGTTTCTTTTTTTTCACCAGACTTCTTACTTTTCAGAATCTAACAATTTATATTTTGAAGTCTTTGAGAACAGGAACTGTCATATACAATTTTTATGCATACATGCAAACATATTAACATGTATAGGGTTTGGTATATGAAAAGCTCCTTATAAATACCCTTTGATTTAAGTGAAAACAGGTTAATTATAGTTTTTTATGTGTTAAAAGAAATTGGATTTCTTTGTGAAAAGTGGGCAAAACTGCCAGCTGGAAGGCTGGTATTTTCACTTCTCAAAGAATTCTGGCTTTGTGTGGAGAAGACTTTGGTCTCTTAGGTCTGATTCCATCTGCAGCCCTCTAGCACTATCAATTGCCCCTTTCAGCTAGCCTAGAAACTTCTGTGAAGTTGAGGGCTGGCTAAACTTTTAGATTGCTTGATGGCATTCTTTCTTTTCTTTGTCCAGATTGTCTGTATGTCCTTTCTCTACGCTTAACTAAACTATTTCTTTGCTTATAAGAAGTTATATACAGTATATTGTGTTTCTCAAGGATAATATTCATCCTTCTGGATATATTCCCCAAATAAGAGAACTGTCAACATCTGTTTCTGGCAAGCTAAGAAAGAGAAGGGATGTCAGAGCCAGCAACTTGCTTCCTGTGAGAACAATTTTGGGTTTGTACACCTCCTTGTCTGTTAATTTATAAACATGCTAACCATATTATTCTTCCTATCAAAAAGTCATGCCAGTTTTGAACAGTCTTAGGGGAAAAAAAAAAAAAAACACATCACAAATGTAGAATCAAATTCTCAAGCTTCCATTAAGTGGATTGGGGGTCAAGGAAAACTTAGCAAAGGTCTTAGTGTTGGTTAGGCACTGAAAAATCTAAAATATGTACAAGTGACAGAAATAAAGTTTTGTATTGTAGAAACAAAATAATTTAGTTTGCTCCCACTTCTCCAGATATAATAAGAAAACCTAACCAAATGTGGGTGGCAGCTAGTAGGACTGATTAGGCAGGGTCCAGACAGCTAAGCGTACAAGGTGTAGCCTGAGTGTTGAGGGCCAGAGGACTGCTGAATTATGAGGGTACGAGGAATTTGAAATCCAGGGCAGCGGGCCATATACTCATGGAGTTTGCAGGTCTTGGAAGCCAAGAGAAAACCAAAGGGGAAGAAGCCTAGGAGCCAGTCAGGGAAGGCAGGAGCAGGCGGTTTTCCTAGAGATGAAGCAATAGAGAAGGTGAGAGAGTTCGAGTCCATGTACATTTTTAACTGAAGTAACAAAATTGGAGTGGTCTTAGCACAATGAATTTGTTTTTTCTAATTGCTTCCATAGATCGCACTGGGCAGGGAATCATAGGAGTGAAAAGGATGCAGTGGCAGCCAGAGAGTCAATTGCTCTTTGGTACATAACTAGGAACTAGATATAGTGGGAGAGGGCCAGCCCTGGAGAAAAAATAGTCTTTTGGAGAAGGGCCCAGCAGCTGGGAGGTCCAAAAAGATGGCAGAACCTGCTGTCTAGAGGATTTGGCAACAGGTAGAAGCTGGAGGTCCAGGCAGACAGGTGGCTGGCATGGAGGATATCCAGAAGTGAGTGATGGGTGTCTTCCTGGCAGGTGGGCAGAGCGCAGGACAAGGGCATGTTGGCAGTAGCAGATAGGGTCCCAGGCATGAGGAATGGGGCTCAGGTGGAGACTTTTGTCTTGAAAACAATTGGGGCTGGCAGGCAGGAAAATTGGCAAGAAATGAGAGGGAAGACAAGGACCTGATTCCTACAGCCAGGGTGCAAAGATTGGCCTAGACCCTGGGAAACAAGAATGTTTAAGATCAGAAAGGGACCAGAAAGAAGGCAAACACGATGTAAAGGGTCAGCGTTGGAGATGTTTACATTTCTTGTATCCAAGGACCAAGGGCATCACAGAGACTACAGCAAGATGGGCATTTTGGTTGTGAGAGCCCATGGAGGTGTAAAGAGGAAAAATCTGTTAAGAGGCCCCAAACATAGAATTGGAAGAGGCAAGACTGACACTACTCACAGACCTAAACTGGAGCTGGGTTAGGAACTAGAGCCATGAGAAAGTCCTTATATCCCTCTGTACCGCGATAGTGTCCTCAGCGCTTTTTGGATGCCAGGTTTGTCACAGTAGATGCAGTGGAATGCCTAGGAATTTGCAGGAGCATGTGCTTAGTGTTAATATCCCAGTGCTGCTCTCCAGTTGGTACCCATATAATTTATGCTACTGGGTGATCTTTTTAAAAAGTGTCCTCAAACTCTTCTATACTCCTTTATTAAAAGCTGGAGCATAATTCTTTTCCCCTTGAATATGAGTGGCCTTAGAGACTTGCTTCTAAGGAGTAGAATGTGAAGGGAGTAATATTGCATCACTTCTGAAGCTTCCTTCTGACTTTCTCCTGGAACTCTTGTCCTTAGAACCTATCCTCTATGCCATGAAAGTTAGGTCACATGGACAGGCCATGTGTAGTTGTTTGTTTGATCAACAGTCCTCACTGAGGTCCCAGCTGACACTTGTCATCAACAACCAGACCGAGGAGGTCTCAGATGACTCCAGCTAAACCAGCATCTGATATCAGTCATATTTGCAGTGATGATGATAGTGATGATGATGAATAACTGCTGTTTTACACCACTAAGTTTGGGGTACTTTGTTATAGAGCAGTAGTTAACTAAAAAGATTTTGGTACCTGAAACTGGGGTGCTACTGTAACAAAGACTAAAACATGTGGCATTGGTTTTGGGACTGGACTGTGGGCGAATGTTAGAAGGGTTTTGAGGAGGCTGTGGGTAAATGGTTAAAGAAAAGTGAAGGTAAGATTATTGGAGACTGAAGGAAAGGAGACATTTTTATGCAGGGACAGAAATTTTAACACCGCTGCTTGCAGTTTTCTGATAAACTGGATGACTTAGTTAAAGAGATTTCTAGACAGAATGTTGAAGGTGCCCCCTAACTTCTTCTAGCTGCCTATTAGAAAATGAGAGAGAAGAGAATTGAGTTTAAAAATTAACTGTTAAAAGTATGGAGGTTCCTTAAAAAACCAAACATAGAACTACCATACGACCCAGCAATCCCACTACTGGGCATATACCCTGAGAAAACCATAATTCAAAAAGAGTCATGTACCAAAATGTTCATTGCAGCTCTATTTACAATAGCCAGGACATGGAAGCAACCTAAGTGTCCATCAACAGATGAATGGATAAAGAAGATGTGACACATATATACAATGGAATATTACTCAGCCATAAAAAGAAACAAAATTGAGTTATTTGTAGTGAGGTGGAAGGACCTAGAGAGTGTCATACAGAGTAAAGTGAGTCTGAAAGAGAAAAACAAATGCTGTATGCTAACACATATATATGGAAACTAAGAAAAGAAAAAAAAGGTCATGAAGAACCTAGGGGCAAGACGCAGACCTACTAGAGAATGGACTTGAGGATATGGGGAGGGGGAAGGGTAAGCTGGGACAAAGTGAGAGAGTGGCATGGACATATACACACTACCAAATGTAAAATAGATAGCTAGTGGGAAGCAGCTGCATAGCACAGGGAGGTCAGCTTGGTGCTTTGTGACCACCTAGAGGGGTGGGAGGGAGGGAGATGCAAGAGGGAAGAGATACGGGGATATATGTATATGTATAACTGATTCACTTTGTTATAAAGCAGAAACTGACACCATTGTAAAGCAATTATACTCCAATAAAGATGTTTTAAAAAATTAACTGTTAAATATAATTGTGCCAGGATTTCAAAATTAGCTTTTTTTCTCATTCCCACCCTCTCCTGATGGAAAATGATTTTGCTTACCTTTTTTTCAACCTCAAAGGGACACTATTCAATCTTCACTAATTGTATCATGATAGCTGGTTTTCCTTAGATGTCCCTATCACATCAAGGGAGTTCCCTTCTATTTTAGTATTCTGAGAATTTCTAAATGAATGGATGCTGTATTTTGTCTAATGCTTTTTCTGCATCTATTGAGATAACTGTGGGTTTTTTTGTTTTTGATGTCTTGGTTTTGTTTTTCAGTTTGCTAATAGATGAATTAAATTGAATTATTTCCACATATTAAAACAACCTTGCATTCTGGATATAAACCCAACTTGATCATGTTGTATCATCCTTTAATATATATTGCTGCATTCAATTGTATAAAATTGTGCTACACATTTTTGTGTCTATGTCAATAAGAGCTATTGTTCTACAATTTCCTTCTCTTGTGATTCTTTATTCCTGGTTATTTTATCAGGGTAATCCCAGCATCATAAAATGTTCAGGGAACTGATCCTTGCTCTTCCCTTTTTGAAAGTTTGTGTACAATTTTTATTACTTCTTCCATAACGTTTTAGAAGAATTTACCAGTTAAGCCATCTGAGCCTATAGTTTTTTGTGAGATTTATAATTCCAAATTCAATAGGTATAGAACAATTCAGGCGATCTAATTCTTCTTGAGTGAGCTTTGATAGTTGTGTCTTTCAAATGGTCTGCCTTAAGTTGTCTAACTTAATGGCATAATATTATTCATATTGTTTCTTTATTATCTTATAGTCTCTGTAGGTCCTGTCGTAATGTTCCTATTTTTATTTCTGTTACCTTTCTTTTCTGATCATGTTGCTAGAGTTTTATCAATTTTATTAATCTTTAAAAAAACTGGTTTATCTGAATTTTTCTATTGCTTTTCTACTTTATATTTCTGTGACTTGTGTTCTAATCCATATTATTTTCTTAATTCTGATAACTTTGTATTTAATATTCTTTTATCTTTCTTGTTTCTATTTATGTTTCATTAGCTGCTTTTTCAGGGTTTTTTTTTTTTCTCTTGTTCTTTTGTTTGAATCAAATGCCTTTGTCTTCTCATTTTGTTTAACTTTTTCTGTCTCTATGAAATTAGGTGAAACAGTTACTTATCCCAGTCCTGAAGAGATGTTCTTGTGTGGGAGTGTTTCTATGCAACCTGCATGTGCCCAGTGGCTCCAGTGGCTCCAGTGGGAGAGGTGGATCTGAAGTGAGCACGGATCACATCTTCTCCCAGGGTGTGCTGGCAACTTGGTGAGAGGTGGGGCTGAAGATGGAGGGACTAGAGCCAGAGCCATGTGTGAGCTGGAGCTTCTCCTATGCTCAGTGGCCAACACCACCCTATTGCAGGCAGGGTTGGGTTCCCAGGGTGCTGGATCAGAAGCCCTGAGGTCAGACACAAGCTGATTTTGTGCCCTCTAAATATTCACTCCCCCCTCTCCCAGCAAAGCCACATTTACCCCAGGGGGCAGTAGTGCTGGAGCAAGAGGGGCTGCAGCGGGCCCCCACTGTGGGCCAGAGCACACTCTGCGACAGTCCCAGTGTATCAGTAAGAGCTCAACACGGTTTCTGATCCATTGCCTTCAGGAGTGCCAGCACAAACTGCCTTCATCGCATTCATACGCAGTGCAGGGTGTGAGCCGGCTCCATCCCCCTGAAGTGTGCTCTCTCCTTCACAGCAGCAGCCTTCACCTTAGTGGGAAGATGCACCAGAGCTAGAGGAATCAGGGCAGGCACCTGATGTGGGCAGGGGCACGTGCTGGAACAGTTGCAGGAAACCAGCCTGAGCCCCGGACAATTTCTATTTGCTCCCTGTGCCTTATTCCCAGGAGGAAGCAAGCACGTGCACTCTTCACGAGTAGAGTCTAGGTTTATTACAGGCTTCCTGTTAAGTTCTACAGGTTTTCAAACCAGCAAAGGGGACTCATCTTACCAGTGTGGGATGCCAGGGCTGCGGTGCCCAATATGGGTTTGAACCAATCACTCCCCATGGAGGATATCTGAGCCTATGATAACCCCCTCCTCTTCTGTGTCCCCTCCTAGGTCCCGAACTACTCTCTTCTCTTCCTTTCCTACCCAGCTCCATGTGGATCTTTCTTTACAGACTTGGCTGTAGAATAATCTTTCCTGCCAGTCTGCAGTCTGTTTTCAGTGAGAATTGCTCCACATGTAGATATATTTTTGATGTGTTTATACAGGTAATTGAGCTCAGCATCCTACTGTACCATCTTGATCTCCCCTCTCAAAAGATATTTTATATTTACTGGTTTATTAACTCTTTCTAGATTTCTATATTCCTTTCTTTAGAATCAAGTTTCTATCTGATATTATGTCATTTCCAAATATAAAGCTTCTTAATTTATTTTAGTGTAGGTTTGCTGGAGGTAAATTCTGCCAGCTTCACTGTCTGAAATGTAATTTTTTTTCATTATTAAGGAATATTTTAAAGGATAGAGGGGGAAGGGTAAGCTGGGACAAAGTGAGAGAGTGGCATGGACATACATACACTACCAAATGTAAAATAGATAGCTAATGGGAAGCAGCTGCATAGCACAGAGAGATCAGCTCGGTGCTTTGTGACCACCTAGAGGGGTGGGATAGGGAGGGTGGGAGGGAGACACAAGAGGGAGGGGATATGGGGATATGTGTTTATATATAGCTGATTCACTTTGTTATACAACAGAAACTAACACACCATTGTAAAGCAATTATACTCCAATAAAGATGTTAAAAAAATAAAACAAAATAAAGGAGGGGGCAGTGTGGGTGATGTTTTGTGCCACCCTTTCCATAAAAAAGAAAAAGAAAACAGGATAGAATTTAGGTGATATGCCATTTTTTGTTTTTGTTTGTAGTGTGTACGTGTGTGTTTCAACCATTAAAAACACTTTTTCAAATGTCTTCTGGCTTTGATGTTTTTCGAAGACAATTCAATTGCAATTTTATGATTGTTTCCCTACGTGAATCAAATGCCTTTGTCTTCTCATTTTGTTTAACTTTTTCTGTCTCTATGAAATTAGGTGAAACAGTTACTTATCCCAGTCCTGAAGAGATGTTCTTGTGTGGGAGTGTTTCTATGCAACCTGCATGTGCCCAGTGGCTCCAGTGGCTCCAGTGGGAGAGGTGGATCTGAAGTGAGCACGGATCACATCTTCTCCCAGGGTGTGCTGGCAACTTGGTGAGAGGTGGGGCTGAAGATGGAGGGACTAGAGCCAGAGCCATGTGTGAGCTGGAGCTTCTCCTATGCTCAGTGGCCAACACCACCCTATTGCAGGCAGGGTTGGGTTCCCAGGGTGCTGGATCAGAAGCCCTGAGGTCAGACACAAGCTGATTTTGTGCCCTCTAAATATTCACTCCCCCCTCTCCCAGCAAAGCCACATTTACCCCAGGGGGCAGTAGTGCTGGAGCAAGAGGGGCTGCAGCGGGCCCCCACTGTGGGCCAGAGCACACTCTGCGACAGTCCCAGTGTATCAGTAAGAGCTCAACACGGTTTCTGATCCATTGCCTTCAGGAGTGCCAGCACAAACTGCCTTCATCGCATTCATACGCAGTGCAGGGTGTGAGCCGGCTCCATCCCCCTGAAGTGTGCTCTCTCCTTCACAGCAGCAGCCTTCACCTTAGTGGGAAGATGCACCAGAGCTAGAGGAATCAGGGCAGGCACCTGATGTGGGCAGGGGCACGTGCTGGAACAGTTGCAGGAAACCAGCCTGAGCCCCGGACAATTTCTATTTGCTCCCTGTGCCTTATTCCCAGGAGGAAGCAAGCACGTGCACTCTTCACGAGTAGAGTCTAGGTTTATTACAGGCTTCCTGTTAAGTTCTACAGGTTTTCAAACCAGCAAAGGGGACTCATCTTACCAGTGTGGGATGCCAGGGCTGCGGTGCCCAATATGGGTTTGAACCAATCACTCCCCATGGAGGATATCTGAGCCTATGATAACCCCCTCCTCTTCTGTGTCCCCTCCTAGGTCCCGAACTACTCTCTTCTCTTCCTTTCCTACCCAGCTCCATGTGGATCTTTCTTTACAGACTTGGCTGTAGAATAATCTTTCCTGCCAGTCTGCAGTCTGTTTTCAGTGAGAATTGCTCCACATGTAGATATATTTTTGATGTGTTTATACAGGTAATTGAGCTCAGCATCCTACTGTACCATCTTGATCTCCCCTCTCAAAAGATATTTTATATTTACTGGTTTATTAACTCTTTCTAGATTTCTATATTCCTTTCTTTAGAATCAAGTTTCTATCTGATATTATGTCATTTCCAAATATAAAGCTTCTTAATTTATTTTAGTGTAGGTTTGCTGGAGGTAAATTCTGCCAGCTTCACTGTCTGAAATGTAATTTTTTTTCATTATTAAGGAATATTTTAAAGGATAGAGGGGGAAGGGTAAGCTGGGACAAAGTGAGAGAGTGGCATGGACATACATACACTACCAAATGTAAAATAGATAGCTAATGGGAAGCAGCTGCATAGCACAGAGAGATCAGCTCGGTGCTTTGTGACCACCTAGAGGGGTGGGATAGGGAGGGTGGGAGGGAGACACAAGAGGGAGGGGATATGGGGATATGTGTTTATATATAGCTGATTCACTTTGTTATACAACAGAAACTAACACACCATTGTAAAGCAATTATACTCCAATAAAGATGTTAAAAAAATAAAACAAAATAAAGGAGGGGGCAGTGTGGGTGATGTTTTGTGCCACCCTTTCCATAAAAAAGAAAAAGAAAACAGGATAGAATTTAGGTGATATGCCATTTTTTGTTTTTGTTTGTAGTGTGTACGTGTGTGTTTCAACCATTAAAAACACTTTTTCAAATGTCTTCTGGCTTTGATGTTTTTCGAAGACAATTCAATTGCAATTTTATGATTGTTTCCCTACAAGGAACCCTTCTTTTCATTTGCTGCCTTCAAGATTTTCTTTGTCTTTAAATTTTATCAATTTGATTGGGATGTGTATGTGTGTGTTTTCCCTTGTATTTTTCCTTTTCTCAGTTCTCTGAGAATCTTGGATCTTTTATTTATTTTCTTTCATTAATTTTGGAAATTTTGGCCATTATCTCTTCACATGTTTTTTATGCCTCATTCACTCTCTGTTCGATATCTAGTACTGCAATTAGATGCATGTTAAACTATTTCGTATTTTTTCACAGGTCTTGGATGCCCTGGATTATTTTTCCTTTTCAAACTTTTTCCTCATTGTATTTCCTCATTGTATTTAACCTAACTTTCAGTTCGCTGATCTTTTCTGTGTCAAGTCTGCTGCTCCACTTATAGAGGGAATATTTCATCTCTAATACTGTGTTTCCATTCCTATCATTTTCATTTGTCTCTTTTTTACAGTTTCTATCTTTCTGTTGAAAGGTCTCACCTGTCATGCATGTTTTCCATCTTTTCTACTCTATACTTCAACGTATTAAGCACAGGAAAAAAAAAGAGGAGTTCCCAAAGGAAAAGACAACATGATATTTAAGCTTTTGAGGTCTGTAAATTGAAATAAAGAATGGTTTTGAGAGTCAAATAGGTGCAAAATAGATCTCAAATACAGAGTAAATGTAGAAAGAGTTAAAGGTCATTAGAGAAAAAAAACTAAGTTAAATAGAAGATAGATTCAGGAAATCTAATATGAAAATGATTGAAACTCTAAAAAAGAAAAAAAGAAACAGAATCAATAATTAATAAAAATAATTTTCAAATTATCTAAGGCAAATAAAACATTTATATGCAGAAAAGCCTCTATGTCTTTCAGGAGGGGTTGATAAGAAAATGTATTCAACTGTAAAATTCTTAGAATCCCAACACTAAAGGAAAATCATTAACAAACTTCTAGGTGAAATAAATAAATTACTTGCAAAGGAGAAAAATCAGACTGCTTAGAGGGTGGTAGAATAATGTCTACAAAATTATTGGTGGGGAAGAAGGAATGCGACTCAAGAATAACACACCCAGCCCAAACCATATTCACTGTCAGGGTGAAATAAGATATTTGCATGCAGGTGAACTTTTAGAGTTACAGTCTTAGTGAGAATGTATGATTTAATGCTATACTCCAAAATACAATCCAAAAGGGATAAACACTTGTCTCTCATGTAACAGTGAAGGGGGGAGAGGGTGATTGAGGTGGTTTAATTAGGTGGGCTAATTCAGGGGTCTGGGGTTCCTCCCAATCTCATTCTCTGCCATTCTGGAAGGTGAGGCTTCATAACCTTTGTTTGTTTCATCGAACTCTCTGGCAGACTGCTGAAGCTGATCTCAAAATAATTTTTGTACATGAATAAATTACAAAGTCTTAAAAATAACAATTATATTGAATTATGGTTATCAACATGTTTGTAAAACAGATTTGTGATAAAGTAATATATATGCTTTTTATGATGACATTAAATAAGAGATTCTGATGGTGGGCCTAGTAATTACTTTCATTCTGAAGTAGTGATGAGTGTAAACACCAAATGAATGAGATGAGTTTATCATTGTTCCAATTTTATAGGTGATGCAACAAAGTTGTGAGGGACCAAATAACTCATCCAATGTTTACACGCCTAGCATTCAATGGAGGCAGTCTGGCTACAAAGTCTGTGTTCCTAGCCACTAAATAACAAAGACATATAGGAAAATAAAATTAATCAATGACAAAATTAATGATTTAGAAAAAACAGATAAGTGAAAACCGAAACAGGTAATTCAAAAAGACCAGTAGGAGAGAGAAACAAGTAGTTAGTAGTTTCCTCCTAAATGAGGAAAAAATGGAAGAAGCAAAACAACTAGAAATGAGAAAGAAGAGAGAACCACAGATATAAATGAGAATAGAAGTGTGACTTGGCACGATAAGTGACACACGTTTCCTGGCTGCCCTTGGAACCCCAGCAAAGCTCTCAGGCAAAGCCATCCTGAGAGGTATCTTGTCCCTGACCAGCCGGCCAGCTACTGACACCAGCCACTTGCATCAATGTGTTTCGGCCTGTTCTTTCCAATTTGAACACTAGATTAAAACATCTTTGGCGAAATCTGATGGAGTCAAGCAGGAGTTTAAGGCAGAGCCATACAGGCTGTTAATTAAACATCCCAGGCCTGCCAGAGGTCATGGCCCGGAAACCTAGCTGGGTACCAGGGACTTCACCACTAGAGGTGAGTCAGAGCAAGTTGAGGGTCTAGAGGCCAGAGAGTCGTTCAAGGCAGGAGTTTCAGCAAGTAGGTTCTCAAGATCATATGAACCAAGGCCAGGAATCTAGAAGGTCAGGCTGAGTCAGTCACCATGCAGCAAGAACACCAAAGTGAGTCTAATGGTTCAG
>NW_006774574.1:1759151-1789982 GCF_000442215.2 Lipotes vexillifer
TCTAATGGTTCGGCAGGAAGTGTTGTCCACGGGCGGCTGCAGCCAGGGAGAGAACGAGAGGCTGGCCAGCCATGCCAGACCCAGACAGAGATGCAGTGAGGCAAATGAGATCTCAGAGAGGTTCTTACACTGAGAACACACAGCTGTTTCCTTGCCATGAATATATTTTAATGAATTAAATTATTCCTGATGATCTGATCATTTTACCTAGACTGAGTGGGTATATCTTTCCATTCAAAACCTAATACAACAGTGACTTTATAAAATGGAGAAACTAAGCACTACAGACATGAGTCTCTTCAACAACCACACACACAAAATGAGGATTTAGATCAACTTAAATACGTCCACAATATTTTGCAGAAGTACTTATGTTTACTTTAATATCATTCTCCACCCCCCTCCTCACTCCCACCCTGGCAAGAGTTTTGACCTTTGCTACTGGTTAAAATACAATAAAGAAGCCAAGTTTTTGAAGATGTTTATACTAAACTGAATTGGTCCCTGTAAAGGAATGAAATGATCCAAGGGAACTCTCACCCTCCAGATGTACTTGACTCCTTGTATTCTCTTGCCCTTTAATGGTGTTTGGTGTTTATTTTAATTATACATTGTTTAAACATGTACTGGATGGCGTTAATGGAACATGAAGAAACCATTGCATAATTACGACTTGGAATCTCTTGCGCCTAGTGAATGTAAGTGAGTTGAGGAAAACAACATTTCAAATGTCATGTGGAGAGGTTCAGGAGTCCTGTGATGAGTGAAAATAAAGCATGCACAGATACATATGCACACTAGTATTTATGTTGGGAAGAGGGGAAAAAATGAGGAATGGGGGGTTGTTCTAATGAGCCAGTTTATCAATGTGGTAATGTTTCCCATCTCACACAAGATTCAGGCAAGGGCAGAACAATCAGAAGTCATTGCTCATCTCAGACAATGAGAAGCAGAGTATTGAAGGCATAAAGCCCTCAGACCAGGTCAGATAGACAGGGCCACTGTGGTAAGGATCCGACAGTTCTAGAGATTTATGTAACATTGCTCTTCTAAGTCATCCTTGAAGGACATTATGAACCCAACTTGGAACAGGCAGTTACGATCAATTGGAAATACACATTTCATTATATTGATATCTGCACTGGAAATACGTCTGCAGACATTTATTGTACAGACTTTACATGCATAAACTCTAATGCGCACGATAACTTAATTAGGTAGGTACCATTGTTATTCCCATTTCGTAGATGAGGAAAGAGGCACAGAAAAGTAAAGCAAATTACCTAAGGGTATTATGACTGTGTTCTTTTTTTTTTTTTCACTCAATACATATTTATTGCATGCCTACTATTCTAGCTCTTATAGGTAAAGTTCTGGGAAAAAATCCTTGGCTTTACAGAGTTTACATTCTTTTTTTTTAACATCTTTATTGGAGTATAATTGCTTTACATTGGTGTGTTAATTTCTGCTTTATAACATAGTGAATCAGCTATACATATACATATATCCTCATATCTCCTCCCTCTTGCAGTTCCCTCCCACCATCCCTATCCCACCCCTCTAGATGGTCACAAATTATTTATACTCCAAATTTTGGAGTAAATTTATTTCATCAACATATTTTTAAGACCATTTCTTACTTGCTCATTCTGAGGTATTATGGATCACTCTATATTTTTATATGGGGAACTGTGTGAGTTTTGATTCAGGACTTCATGAGAATATCCTAAAAAGTTGAAACTACTTTCAGAAGGCACAAAACTAACTGTAAAGAATGACTGCAATGGAGAAAGATTTTTACAATGTATTTACAGTTGTCTGAAGTCATTGCTCAGCCAACATGGTACTTTTATTAAATATAATCTATGTTATCAAATGAGAGAGAAAATTGGATATCCTGTTTATAAATTTGATTAATAAATGTTGGGTGGGTTCAATCTTCTAGCTCTCAGACCAGAGGCTGCATTGTGGACAATTCACAAGCAGTTGAATTCATGAATTCAGAAATATATGGAATCATTTTGCAAAGCCCAACACACATAGTAGTCCAGAGTCAGACGCCAATAAGTTTAAGGAAAGGATCTGGGCCTTTTGCTGTAATTTCATTCAGACATAGAATGTACAGAGACACAACAAAGACTCTCACAATCACATTAATTAACTCTCTTCTTCATTTTTTTCTTATCTCAAGGACACTTCAAGCTACTAAGTGAAGGAAAAAGAGAGAATAAGGTGTAACCAGCAGCACCCCAATGTTCAAAGCAGCACTATTCACAATAGCCAAGACATGGAAGCAACTTAAATGTCCATCGACAGATGAATGGATAAAGAAGATGTGGTATCTATATACAATGGAATATTACTCGGCCATAAAAACGAGTGAAATAATGCCATTTGCAGCAACATGGATGGACCTGGAGATTACCATACAAAGTGAAGTAAGCCAGACAGGCAAAGAGAAATATCATATGATAACACTTATATGTGGAATCTAAAAAAAAGTGATACAAATGAACTTATTTCCAAACAGAAATAGACTCACAGACATAGGAAACAAACTTATGGTTATCAAAGGGGAAAGGGCGGTGGAAAAATTGGGAATTGGGGATTAACGTATATGACTATATATAAAATAGATAACCAACAAGGACCTACTGTGTACCACAGGGAACTATATTCAATATCTTGTAATAACCTATAGTGGAAAAGAATCTGAAAAAGAATATATATATTAAACTGAATAATTTTTCTATACATCTGAAACATTGTAAACCAACTATACTGAAAGAAAGAAAGAAAGAAAGAAAGAAAGAAAGAAAGAAAGAAAGAAAGAAAGAAAGAAAGAGATATGTACATAACCAGCAGTTGTGAGGTGTGGCCATTGTTTATCTATTTGCTCATGGTCTTCTGCTCATTCTTCTATGTTTTGTTTGGTGATGCCAGAGCTGAAAACTGCATTTCCAGGATCCTTCATTAGTTCACTCTCTGCTAGGTTTTGCTCATAGATGTTACTGGTGGGAAGTCAGAAGTTATGAAGAGGAAAGGAATTACTGTTCTTCTAGCTGCTACCTCTCATTTCTCCTTTCTTCTGTGGTCCCTAGAAGTATCTGAATCCCTTCCACCATTTGGGCTTTGGAGGCTTCTGCTCCACTTCCCAGAACTGCTCAGAGCAGCCTCTCCTGCCAGGCCCCAGAACCAGAGGCACTGCCCCCTCTTCCACATTCCAGATTCTAGTGCCACCCTCTCTTCCTTTGTGCTCCCAGTCAAGAAATGGCTAATAATTTCTGGGCTATTTCATTTTCCATATTTTTGCTCTTTCAACTTCATAACATTTGTGTTACCAATTTCCTGTACTAAATTTCTTCATTTTCAATAACCAGCATGATTTCTACTTTTTCTCCTGGACCCAGACTGAGTCTGTGTGTTCTCCTGATCCAACTGTGTTCACCATGACACAGTTCCTGCCCTTCCTCAGGACAGTTCCTCTGGATTATAAGTAGAGAAAAAACATAGAGGTTAAACAAGGGATGTCAAGTCTTTTGCACACCAGCTCAGAGAGTCCTACTATGCTAAAACCAGTGCTCTTTTATAAGATGGGTAGTTCCTTAGTTTGAAAGTCCACCTTGAGGCTGATACCACTCTGTTCATGATGAATATCTCTCCAGTAACATGAATTAGGAGAGGAAGTAGAGGTCAGTGCCTGGGTTGAGTCCAGGTAGTAAAGTTTGACATCTGTGTTCCCCAGATCACAGCATAACACTCAGGGACACTGATTTTCTAGAAATCAAAGATAGCCTAAAACTTTTATCTCAAGAGAGATACAGATTGAAATCTGAGTTAGAATACACAAAAACTACTTATTCGTCCACAAATGTGGATTTTTCCCTTAAAGAACAATTGATTTGTGTTGAAAGGCAATCTAGATGTTATCAGTTCCAATCATCTTATTTTATAAAGGTGAAGAGGCCAAATCTAAGGCCTATGGGAAGTAGAAGACATAATCAAGAATATTTGTACAACCACTGTCTTGAAAACTTCAAAAGCAATAACTTCAGATGAATGAAGGAGTCAGATATGCATACACACTGGGACGAATCCAACAAGATTTTTTTCTATAAAGGATACAGAAAGAAGTCAGTGTGGTTATGATGCACAGAGAGATCAAAACTAGTCTCCAATGGCAGATGGAGGACTAACATTAGAATTTTCCCCCCAAAAGGCCTCACACTGTACATAATAATTCTGCATAAATGGAAGCCATGTCAGAACTCTGGAACCTGCATTTGCCCTCCCCAAGACCAGATTTATATTCATAGAACTCCAGCATCCCTACACTTAGGGTCATCTGGAAATGTCCTAGAGATACCCTCAGCCTAGCCAAGGGTACCTCATTAACCTTGGACTGATACAGCATACAACATGCCTATAGAGAATGATACAGTATAGAACACTCTAGCATTACTTCAGCCTTCATTATCACCCTGTCCTCCCAGACGGAACCAGAGTCTTAGACCAGCTTTAGTGTCATCCTACTGTCACAGAACTCCTTAGAGAATCTCCTCAAGATTCCAGTATTTCTGATGCCAAGTCAAATGCTTTCCCACTAAAGCATGAAAGAGTGACAAAATTGTGTAAGTATACTAGAACTCTGTTGCACTAAATATTGTGCAAAATAAGTAAATTGAGAATTATAAATCTATTGAGTGTATTGAGACCACAATATCACTGTTGTTCTTGAGTTCCCAGATTTGAATAAACAGGATTTTCCCTAATTAATACAAAGGAATATAAAACATGGTTGAAGTTTCTAGAAGGACCCCTCTTTTGAACTAACATACAGTAGTACATACTCAATAGTTGCTTGTGAAATTGAGCTGAAATAAATCACCATGCATTTTTAGGATATAAATTGACAGTGGTTCCAGTGTGTTCAAACTGTTGTTTTGTTTTGCTTTTTAAATACTGGAATTCAGCAAAATTTAAATCTATTTTTAAATAAATTCTCTAGTAGTTTTTCAGAAAATTCTTCAGAATATTCTACTTAGTTCAATAAAAAGATTTCCTTTGAACATGCATCTAAAACCTGAGAATTATCTATTTCTAAACAATATCTTTATTATTACTTCTGTTAATGTCTATTTCAAATAAGAATATATTAGCTATACATCTTTAAGAGATTTTTTTCAGAAAGCAATCTAGTTTTTAAAAAATAGTACTTCCATTTCAAAAGAATTAGTATCTACAATTACAGCAGGCTGCTACATTTTAATTCATATGGCTCTTTGTTCCATAAAAAAAGTAACATTCATTCATAAAAATGTGGAAAGCTATTAATTCTAATTAAGACCCAATAGAGTTCTGATAAACATTTGAAGTATAAAATTCTAAAAGAATTTGTGATTATTGAAACAGCTTTAGCTGCGTTTCAGGTAATTTAGTTTTTAAAAACCCGAGTAAGTCTACTTAAATATAAAAATCTGAAACTGAAAGCTTATCTCATAGTCAAACTGGTGAAGTAGGCATATTTCTCAGTCAAAATGCAATAATGTTTTGCTAATACCAAAGCAAACAATTAGATCTTCCAATATGTCTATTCATAGCTAGTAGGCAAATTATTCTATCCAACATGTCTCAGTGATAAAATATTCAATGGAACAGCACTTAATAGACATATAAAATCAAGTAGATAATAAACCTTAAACAAAGGTCAGCCATAACTTAAACGTTTGAGGGTTTCCAAATTTGTGCTTATGTTTTTGTTTTTTTTTTTTTCTTGCGTTATGCGGGCCTCTCACTGTTGTGGCCTCTTCCATTTGCGGAGCACAGGCTCCGGACGCGCAGGCTCAGCGGCCATGGCTCACGGGCCCAGCCGCTCCGCGGCATGTGGGATCCTCCCGAAACGGGGCACGAACCCGCATCTCCTGCATCGGCAGGCGGACTCTCAAGCACTGCGCCACCAGGGAAGCCCCTGTGCTTATGTTTGTTTACTCTTTTAAGTTAGTCTACTTTCTCCCTAGAAGTATACACATAATGTGTGCAGAAGTGCTCCTTAACAAACTACCATAGTCACAAAAAATAGTATAGTCTAGGAAAAAGAAAAACAGTATGAATTCTTTTAGCAAAGACTCACATTATTTTCTCAACGTTATTTTTTAAATAACTACCCATGTCAGCCTCTATCATTAGATGCTAGTGCAATTCATCTTACTCTCTGAATTCATTAGACCCTATTCCAGACCTTTGCACATAATAGGCCTCAACAATTACTTGCCAATTTATTGATTGAAGGATAACGAGTCTTGCACTTGTGGGTGCTGCTTCTTAGGAGACAGCTGCAGTTACGAGCCACAGCTGCAGTTACGAGTAATTGCATTCATACAGTATCTGACTTATTCCACTTACCATAACAGCATAATACCCTCAACGTCCATGTATGTTGTTTCAAATGGCAGATTTCTTTCATTCTTTTTTATGGCTTAGTAATATTCCAGTGTGTGTGTGTGTGTGTGTGTGTGTACACACACACCATCTCTTCTTTATCCATTCACCTTTATCATTATAAATGAACACTTAGGATGCTTCCATATTTTGACTGTTGTAAATAGTGCTGCATAGGACTACATTTTTTTTTAAAGTCTTTATTGAATTTGTTACAATATTGCTTCTGTTTTATGTTTTGGGCTGTGAGGCATGTGGGATCCTATCTCCCTGACCAGGGATCGAACCCGCACCCCCTGCATTGGAAAGCAAAGTCTTAACCACTGGACCACCAGGGAAGTCCCACATAGGGCTACATTTATCTTTTCAAATTAGTATTTTCATTTTCTTCAGATAAATACCCAGAAGTGGAATTGCTGGATCATATACTAGTTCTATTTGTAGTTTCTTGAGGAAACTCCATACTGTTTCCATAGTGGTTGCACCAATTTACATTCCCACCAATAGTGCAGGAAGGTCCTCTTTTCTCTACATCTTCACCCACAGTTGTTGTTTCTTGTCTTATTGATGACAGTAATTCTCACAGGTGCAAGGTAGTATCTAACTGTGGTCTCGATTTGCAGTACCCTGACGATTAGTGATGTTGAGCACCTTTTCACATGCCTGTTGTCCATCTGTATGTTCTCTGGAAAAATGTCTATTCAGGTCCTCTGCCAATTTTTTAATTGAGTTTTTTTTTTTTAAATATTGAGTTGTCTGAGTTCTTTACGTATTTTGGATATCAACCCCTTATTCTGTATATTGAAAGACAAATACCATGTCATTTCACCCATATATGTAATCTAAAAAGCAAAGCAAAACAGAAACAGACTCACAGACACAGAGAACAAACTGGTGGCTGCCAGAGGGGAGGGAGGGTGGGGGAATGGGCAAAGTAGGTAATAGGGATTAAAAGGTACAAATACCCATCTATAAAATATATGTCATGGAAATGTAACCTACACATAAGGAATATAAGTCAATAATATTATAATAACTTTGTACGGTGACAGACTGTAACTGGAATTATTGTGGTGATTATTTCATAATGTATAAAAATATCAAATCATTATGTTGTACACCTGAAAATAATATTGTATGTTAAGTTTAACTTAATAAAAAAAGGAATTCCAGCCAGCCAACTCATTTCAAAACAGTAAGGATAGTTTTTAAGTTTTCTTCCTTTATTTATGCTTTTGCAATAAAACTAGACTTGATACCATTTAAGAACAATTTTGACCTTAAACTCAAAGGATCCTAACCATCTAACCCTGAAACTTGAGGTCAGCTGTCAATATCGCTCTCCAGTTGACTTTAGATACTATATGAGACTATCCTTGACAAAGCACCTTATCTTAAAAATCATTAAAATCATTAAAAATTTGCATTACAGAATCATAGCCAATTAATACTATTAATTTATTAACTTAATCTCAAAAATAGACTAAAGACCATTAATAAATGGTAGTTTTCAACATACTTTGCTATTTCTCTCTATCATTAAGCCAGAATAACACCAGACTTGCAAGTGCAAGTGCCACTGCACACAAATTTTTATAATATTAAAAGTAAATAAACATAGAAGCTATAAGTAAGACATAAGTGATAAAGTAACATCGAGTGTATTAAGAAGGAAAGAAATATACAGAAAATATGCATGCCCAGAAACACAATGAAAGTGAAAATTTTAGCCTATGAACGTAGAACTGGTGCCAGGTAAAACTGGGAAGTAGGTGACAATATGTCTGTAAAATTCTGCCCTGTCTTCTCTTCCTCCTACCCCACCCTAAACACCTAGGACTCCCGAATGAGAAATTTCACTGGACCCATTCAGTACTTGATAGGTGGAAGACAGAAATGTTTCTAGGTATATGGCCACTGCCCATCAAGGAAAACTTCCTAAGTGTTTAATTATAACTAATGTGACCACTACTCTCCATTTCTTCCAATTGGTATCTTTCCTAGTCTAACCCCTTTCACTTTCTTTAATTTAATATTATCAAGTAAGACTCATTTGTGATGAACTAAAATATCTATTCTCCTTTTTTGATTTAAAAAATTTAGAATTTGGAGGGAATGAAGATATGGGTTACAATTTTGTCATTCCTGGGTCTGAATTTACAAGAAACACTTTAGTCAGTACAGATTTCTTTTTGCACAGAAGAACTTAGTAGAGAGAAATGTAAAATTCATTCCAAAAACTTTAATAAGAATTTTTTTTAAAAGAGAAATAAGGGACCTTGTGTCTTTTCATGACCCCTTAAAGTGTTTTCAAGTGTATTTCATATGTACAGATACTTATGATTATTTCCCCTTTTACAGAAAATTTCAGAACTAGACATCAGGGTATACAAATTTCCCTTCTACTCCTATAATGACTTCTTGGCTTAGAAAATGCATTCATCTGTAAAATGGAATTAACTTTTGTTTTGTCCCAGGAGGTCATTTGAGGAACAATGAATCAACTTTTTAAAAAAGTTCTGTGAAATAGTAATATGGAGAGATTCTTTATAAATTATTATTATTAGTTTCAGCTCAAAAGTCTCATCATTGACACATGGCCTCACCTCAAACTCCTTCTCTTGGCTGAGGCTCAACAATTCCTACAGACAAGGATCATTGCAGACATCTGATTTCTATATTGTTGAACTAAAGAGAGGCATATCCTAGGGCCATGTTTCTCTGGGCACTTGTTTATCTTGGGTTCAGTTGGTGTGTTACAGAAATATATTAGACCGGCTCTCCCAGGAGGAAACCGAAACTGTGAGAAAGACAAAATCTGGCTGACCTTCTGCAAAAACAGCCAGCCAACCCTGCTGAGAGGCAGCAGCAGCAAAAACAGAGGCCAGGACTATTGAGTTTTTGTCTTGGAGGATGGCAATTCGTTAAAAATTGTTTAACCACAGAAGGAGTAACTCAGCTACACCCTCCCATTTCATCTGCATTAGGCAGATAACAAATGGCAACACGTAATCTATATGGGTAATAGTGTCAATGAAAGATCAAGATTATACATGATACTTGCTAAATTTGTTATGCCTCATTAGCTCTGTGGCTTATTACAGAGAGCTCCACGGTTCCCAGGCATTCCCTCATGGGCTGTCCTGATGGATAATGCAAATAAAGAAAGGAAAGGCACCAGTGACACAGTGCTCACACTGCATTTGTCAGGGGCATAGTTAGCTGGATTAGGTATGCTCTACATTTTCTATCACTGTCACATATTGATCTGAATTTATAGTCACGTTCACTTAGCACTGCCGTATTTTCCACAACGGTGTTCTCTCAAAGTACAAATGACACTCACACCAAACTTTCCAAAAGAATATCTAGATTTTCCAACATGAAAATGCCATCTGACTAAATCATTAGTGACCCTTTAGATCTTTAGTTGAAAGAAAAATGTATATTTAGGTAAGGTTTTTAAAGTTATTTTAAAAGGAAAAAAAGGCATTCTTTTTTAAAGGCAATTCCCAAGATGGCAAAGCATTGGAAAGTTATATCCTTGAGTTTCTTTTCAGATTAATTAAAAGTAAGAAACTTGTCAACTAAGTTCTAATCCTAAAGAGACATATTTAGTTTAGGATCTGGGTGTCTCACTTTCTGTCCACCAGATTCTTAATCACTGATGCTGTTAAGGAAAGTCATGTTTTCAAATGTGTTACCTTGATCTAGATTATGTTCCAGATTGATCCGTTGTACTTTCTCCAAATGCCACCAAAGAAAGTCTTGTTTTTCATTTGAGAATATGACACGTACTTATATTAAGATATGGCAGAGAAAGAGACGTGGTGTTAGCAATCACCATCACCAAGAGCTTCCTAAGCATTTTAAGAAACAGCTGCTTTGAAAATTAAAAGAGCATGGGGCACTGATATAAACAAGATTGTTTTCTGTAATTAGGTGTTTGGCAACCCATTTTTACCTTTGATTGGTTCTTTCCAATCCTTGAGTTATTCTATCCGATACCCAGTAAACATATTACTTCTACTCATCCCGAGATAATTTTTGATAACCCCTTTCTTTAATATGCACATATTTATCATGGTGATTTTTCATGGGATTATTCCATGGTTGAAATAGTTCAAATCTCTATTTTTCTCTTTAAACATGTTTTTTAAACCTATGGCTTAAACTCTGCACTTTTAGCTAAAGCCCTTAGAAAAATAATATATATATCTAGAAAGCACTTGATAAGTAATCCTATGAGTTTCTAAGTAGACCAATATATGTTAGTGAGAAATTTTTAACCTTGGCTAAAATTAGAATCACCTGTAAAGCTTTAAATATTCTCATGTCCAGGTCTGACTTCTAGTTTTAAATAATGGGCTTTGAATAAGTCCTAGTCACCAATATTTTAGAAAATTCCCCATACATTTTTTTTTTTTTTTTTTTTTTTTTTTTTTTGGCGATGGGCGGGCCTCTCACTGTTGTGGCCTCTCCCGTTGCAGAGCACAGGCTCTGGATGCACAGGCTCAGCAGCCATGGCTCACAGGCCCAGCCGCTCCACAGCATGTGGGATCTTCCCGGACCGGGGCACGGACCTGTGTCCCTTGCATCGGCAGGCGGACTCTCAGCCACTGCGCCACCAGGGAAGCCCTACATTTTTAAGGTGTGATTACAATTGATAGTCATTGGTGTAAACCAAATGCCTAATAGGAGAACAGATGCTTAAAGAGAATTTTATGCAAAAAACAAAGATGGAAAGGTCATCAGATGAAGAACAAAAACACATTATTAAGAAAGAAACATATGAAGATACTCGATGCTAAATTGCTTTGTTTTTGCACATGGATAGGAAAAAGGAAATTTAGGAATACATTAGCAGAAAACAGTGTCTTCTCAGGAATTCTCCAGAGGGAGAAGTTTCCCACTAAAGATGAAAACAAAAGCAGAATTTTAGAATGCTGGAGATGGGGAGGCCCTCAGAGGTCCTCTTGCTTGATTCACAGAACAGAGCTTGAGTGAGAAACTGAGAGCACATTTCATTTGAAGAAACTAAGGGTATAGGGAGATTAATCAGATATAATCAAGTTAATAAGCGAGTTAGGAAAAGCCCAGGACCTAGAAACCAGGTGTCCTAAGTATGACACACGACTCTTTCCATCATGTTACACTGCTCCGTAAACCCGGGAATCAAGGACCAACTATGTGCTACAGAAAGGTGTAAGGAAGAAATTCAGATAGATTAAAGTTAACTTTCTAAGTTTGGCTGGAGTTAACTACCATGGTGATACTTATGTTGAAATAGCAATGAAATATTAGCAAGAGCAGCACTGACTTGTACTTTGTATTTGTGTATGCGGGTGGGTGCAAAAATCATTATTACTAAGCTTAAATATTAATAAAATATTTGTTTTCATTTTTACAAAAGAACTCTTGAGTGGAAAAGCATGTTAATCTTCTGAGTTATCCATTTCCATGGTGGCCTGGCTGTTTGACCCAGAAAGCCCTAAGGCATCATTTTCCTAAATATAGGAAGGTACGCTGGAGAAAATAAAAAACATAGAGAGATCACCTTGTCAGAATTAACCTTAAACATAATAATTGTCCCCAAACACTATATTGCTATTGGTGGTAACATAACAATAACTCCTTTTAGAAATACTAGGATTTATAAAATCAAATACATCTTTTTTAAGATAATTTAACTCAGGAGGTTTTATACTAATTCAGTCATTCAACAAACATCTCATTGCCTACAAAGTGCAGCAATGGTGCGGGATACTAACAAGACAAGATCAACAAACAAATAAAATGTAGTGCTGTGACAGACAAACATTTTAAACTGTATAACTGGAGAATTGCAAAAACTTCGGCATGTCTGAAGTAAATGATATTGTGTGGGCAAAAGAAGCAATACTAGACAGTACCGAAATTCTGAAGGTCGCCAATGATAAACCAGGAAGTTTATGCAGAAAATTCTTGATAGATTTTAGCACAATCAATCTCTATCTTAGGAAGATCGCTCTTTGCAGTGAAATTGTCCTTTACTCAAACCAGTTTTCGAACTTCCCTGTTGAAATTGCCTTTAGATTGGGAGTTTGGGATTGACATGTACACACTGCTGTATTTAAAATAGATAACCAACAAGGACTTACTGTATAGCATACGGAACTCTAAAAAAAAAAAAAGAAAGAAAGAAAGAAAGAAAGAAATTGCCTTTAGAGTTTATGAACATCACGATAAATCAGTCCCATCACTGGATAGCCACACTTTGACTTAGGATGATTTTGGCTCCTTCCAAAGTTCAAATCTTTTCTCAGAGTTTCAGTGTTTTTGTTTTGTTTTGTTTTGTTTTTTAACCTCTGAGGACAAGAAAAAGAATATGCCAAACACTTTTGGTTTAACAGGACACCTGGCTAGCAGCACCTGATACAGCTTCTGAAACCATGCACTGAGTGAAGCAAAAAAGGATAAAAATTTAAATCAGTGCCAAAATAAGAGATTAATTATGTAGAAGACATGTTTGGGACTATTAGGAAAATAAAACCGCATTGAGAAAATAGCACCAGCTCTGCTTTACCCATGAAGGCAAATTTGTGAAACATGATTTTAGGAAACTTAGAGAAACCTGAAAAAGAATAGTCCTATCAGTTTCTGTATCCTCAGTCGTTTGCCCCAAAACTCACAGCCCAAAGACAGGCCCTAACTAGTTTCCCTAGAACTGAATTTGAGAACTATCTGTTATCAGTCTGTGATAGAGAAATTTAGAGTGTTTAGAAAATTTCACAGAAATGTGCCGTTGTGTTGGCATTCAAGCACCTGATTGGTGGGCATGTTTCATGGCACAAGACATGGACCAGGCTGCATATTGTTGAACTCATGCAGTGCATCCCATGTGGAATAAGACATATTGGTCATGCACTGTGACACTGCATTACAACACTAATGCATTAAGGTCAGTTTTACAATTGTAACCTTTAAGTGTAAAATTATTTTTAAAAAAAGCGCATTTATTTATTCTTGTAACTTGCTATTCTAGCAATCACTTTAATTTTTAGCCAAAACTTTTAAAATTTATAGTTTAGTATTATTTACTATATTAGGAAAGTATAATTTGTATTATAATATTTTTGACCCTAATTTGCAGATGGCAAACAAGCCTCATTGGAAAGTTCTTGTTAAAAAAACATTTTTTATTGCATTAATAGTGATAAACCAAATGATGATTATGAAAGTGATTTCAAATACATGAAGACCGAAAGAGTTTGCATTAATTTTACTTGGAAGTAAAATTCAAATCTTCACATGTTGAATTCAGTTTTGTGGCCATAATTGATGCCAAAGTATGAAACCCTGGTGTGTTATTTGCAGAGATACACTAGCTATTGAAACAATGGAACTATTGTAAGGTAAGCAGTATTTACATTTTAAAAAGACATAAAGAAATAAATTTAAAATCAAAAGAAAAACGATTTCAAAGGAAAACTATTGATTTGAAAAGCCAAAAGAAACAGATGTCACTGTTTCATAGTGTATATGAGGCATCTTGTAAAGAAGGACTTTAGTTTACATAAAAGTAAAAAATCACAGATAACTGTCAAGACATTAGCAAAAGCCTGCATTAAATAGATTTGCTTGGAATTATTCAGCAAATCTGCAGCATAGAAAATAGCTGAGCTATCACTTTCCCATGACACAATGTCTATGAATATTCAGGAATTAGCTTATGAGGTGGAAGACCAAGTCATAGAACAAATAATGCTAGCAAAGTTGTTTTTATTGCAACTTGATGAATGCACATATATTGTCTAACATGACTTTTTTTGTATATGAGGAATTTGAACATGATGACATTATGAAGGAAGAATTTTTTCAGCTTTATTGAAGATAAACAACAATCTTTGAAATGTATACTATTATGAAAGTTTGCATTATCAACAAATGTGGTTCAGAGTTCAAGTTATGTGTAGGAATATGTTCTATGGAACAGAACATATGGAACATATGGAGCATATCTGTTCTATGGAACAGAAATGACACAGGGAAACACTATGGAGTTATTAACCAGATGAAGGAGCTTGTAGCAGAAAGCAAATCAAAATCTGCTTCCATCACCTGAACTAAAGACTTCAGTGACAGAGTAAGAATTGTAAATTACATAAAGCTAAAGTGTTTATACTTGATATGATCCCTATTGTTATAATATTGAAAATGATCGTATGTAACTGTTATTGTATTTTGAGGTAAGATGTTCATCCAGAGCTATGAAAAATGTTTGAATCAAGAATATTTCTGCAAGATAATTCATTTAGTTCCAATTTTTTAAAGGTATAAATCATTCAGACTTCCTTCATTTTCTTGTATTTTTATACATTTAATATTCTTGATACATCTATGCAATGAAGTAATACAACAGAAGGTTTAGAACCCTGGTGACATAATCATATTGTGAGACTAATATAAGGAAAGTATGCATGATGGATGAGCAAGGAAGAATTTAGAGAGTAGAAGTTCAATTTTGAGATTTTCATTTCTAGTTGTATAATTTTAAAGTTATTGAAAAGGCTTCTTGCAAGAGTTTAAACTTAAAATCTGGCTCGGCATCTGGAGAATTGAAATGTATTATAGGAAAGTTAACCCTCTGAATTTCAGATTTCCTAATGAATTATAGCTATGACTCATAGGAATACTGTTGGGTTAAGGTATTTATTTGAAGAAATAGTGTCTAAATCACAGGGTACAATTAAAACTTCCGTGTATGGTAGTAGGAGTTAGTCTTACTCCCTGTGCTTTGGATACATCAACAACAGATCCCTAAGTTGAAAAAGAAAATCCACTATTCTTTTTTTTTAAAAGCCTGGGAATAGGTACTTTGTTTTTCACCAGATACTGCCTATTATCCAGCCAGTAACTTCTTGGCTTTCTTTATGTCCTTAGAGACCAAATTCTTCTTTTACATTTTCTTCTGTGAAGCATATCCAAGTGTGGAGTTGCTTTTGAAGTGAATTTTTCAAATGACTTCACTTAGATAATCTCCAGTGCTGAGAAATGCAATAAATACAACAGTAAAATACATCAACCCTTTGTACTTGGTCAGTTTCTTAACAAGAACATTACCCTCAGGCAAACACCAGACTGAAAACTAGGGTAAACACTTTGTACTAAAAGTTAACAGGAAAATTCAGCCTTCAATTCACTTAAGATCATAAAATGTTATGGAATATTTTCTGTATGCCACCAATGTTCTAGGAATTGCAGAATTTAAAAGATAAGTGTCAACTACTACTTAGATGGAGTTTCTAATTTGGGGGAAAGGATAATATGCAAAACTATTGTGAATATTAAATATATTATAAGTGTTTACATAATATAGAGGAAAGAATAACTAATTTGCAAAGTACAACTGAAGATTAATGTAGTTAAAGAGCACAGGCTTTGTAGTTAGTTCCAGGCTTGGCCACTTACTATATGATATTGGACAAGAAAACAAGCTCATCTGAGCCTTGGTTTCATCTGAAAATGGGATAATAGTGTATAACTCAGAGGGTAGCTGTAAGGATAAAATTAAATAAGATAATAAATAAGATAATGTATGGACAGTGTCTGATATTTTTCCTAACAGAAAGTGGATACTTAAGAGTTCTGATCTCCCCCTTTCCCCCTTCCTACCTACAAAGCTCTTCCACAAAAATCTTGTAAATTATTTGTAGTTGTATCATTATGCTGCAAGGTCTATCATTCAGTCACTCAGCAAACATTCTCGTGTACATGTTATGTGCTAGGCACTCTGCTAAAACAAAGTCCCTACTCTGAAGAAAAATACATTTTGGGCAGGCAGGGTGGAAGGAAAGAGATGAAGAGCAGAAAATGAAGATTCATATTGAAATAGATGCTGTGAAGGAAATACATAGAAAACTGATAGAAGGTAATGATGGGATGGGGACTAATATAGATGAATTGAGGAGGAGGGGAGAGTGAATTCATGATGAAAGATGGGGCAGAGAAGAAGACATTAGGCCAGTTTTCATAGAATTTTGTAGGCCATAGTAAGAGGATTTTATATAAGGAATTAAATAATACAAGTTTCATGTAATATAAATTACTATGAGTTGTGTCAGAAGAGGATTTTGGAGGAAAAGAGTAGAAAAAAAGACATCAGTTCAGAATCTTTTTATTGCAGTAATAAAGACATGCCATAATAACTTAGGATGGTAGTATTGGTGATGGAATGAAATTGCACAGATTTGAGTTGGTTTTTGTATGTAAAATCAATAGCACTTTTTAAAAAATGGGATATGGAGAATGAGGAAAAGGAAAGAATTAAGAAGAACTCTGGGTTTTAAGTAAAGAAGTAGATGAGGACTTGGAAAACACAGTTGGTGGAATTTTGGGGACAGAAGTCAAACTTGCATGAGCTAAATAAGGAGAAATAGGGGATAAAGTGGAACCAACTGGTGTAGACCGTACTTTCAAGACATTTCACTGAAAAAAAAAAAAGCAAACGAAAATGGAGAAATAGCTGCTGGGAGATTTTTTTTAAAAGATGGGAGGTAGTGGTGGATTTTTCTTTTAAATGTATGAACCGGTAAGATGGAGAGACAAATGATATTTTTTCTTCCAGTTTTGTTGAGATATAATTGAAATACAACACTGTATAAGTTTAAGGTATACAGTATAATGAGTTGATTTACATATATCGTGAAATGATGACCACAAAAAGTTTAGTGAATAGCCATCATCTCATATAGATAAAAAATTAAAGAAATAGAAAAAAAATTTTTCCTTGTGATGAGAACTCTTAGGATTTACTCTCTTAACTTTCATATAACATACAGCAGGGTTAATTATACATATTATGTTGTACATTACGTCCTCATCACTTATTTATAACTGGAAGTTTGTACATTTTGACTACCTTTGTCCATTCCCCCCACCACCAACCCCACCTCTGGTAACCACAAATCTGATCTCATTTTCTATGAGTTTGTTTGTTTTTGAAGTATAATCGACCTACAACACCATGTTAGTTCCTGTTACACAACACAGTGATTTAATATTTCTACACATTTCAAAATGATCATCATAAGTCTAGTTATAAGTCTAGTCACCACACAAAGATATTACATAGTTATGACTATATTACCCACACTGTACTTTTCATACTCCCGACTCATTTATTTTGCAATTGGGAGTCTGTACCTCTTAATCTCCCTCACGTATTTCTTTCCTCCCCTCACCCCCTCCCCTATGGCAGCCACCTGTTTATTCTCTGTATCTATAATTCTGTTTCTGTTTTGTTATGTTTGGTCATTTGTTTTGTTTTCTAGATTCCACATATAAGTAAAATCATATAGCATTTGTGTTTCTCTGCCTGATTTATTTCACTTAACATAATACCCTCTAGGTCCATCCTTGTTGTCCCAAATGGCAAAATTTCATTCTTGTATATGGCTGAGTAATATTCCATTAAATATGTGTATATATATCTTCTTTATTTTTCATCTATTGATGAGCACTTAGACTGTTCCCATATCTTGCCTATTGTAAATAATGCTGCAATGAACAAGGGGTACATTTATCTTTTCAAGTTAGTGTTTTCCTTTTCCTCAGATAAATATCCAAGAGTTAAATTGCTGGATCATATAGTAGTTCTATTTAAAAATTTTGAAGGTTCTGCATATTATTTTCACAGTGGCTGCACCAATTTACATTCCCACCAACAGTGCACAAGTGTTCCCTTTTCTCTCCATCCTCTCCAACACTTGTTATCTGTTGTCCTTTTGATAACAGCCATTCTGAAAGGTGTGAGGTGATATCTCATTGTGGTTTTGATTTACTTTTCCCTAATGATTAGTGATGCTGAGGACCTTTTCATTTGCCTGTTGGCCATCTGTATGTCTTTTTTGGAAAAATGTCTAGTCAAATCCTCTGCCCATTTTTTATTCAGGTTGTTTGTTTTTTAAATGTTGAGTTGCATGTGTTCTTTATATATTTTGGATAATAACCCCTTATCAGATATATCATTTGCAAATATCTTCTCCCATTAAATAGGCAGCCTTTTCATTTTGTATATAGTTTCCTTTGTTGTGCAAAACTTTTTAGTTTGATGTAGTCCCATTAATTTATTTTTGCTTTTGTTTTGTCTGAGGAGATATATCCATTAAAAATATTACTAAGACTGATGTCAGAGAGTGTACTGCCTATATTTCTTCTAGAAGTTTGATGATTTCAGGTCTTACATTTAAGTCTTTAACCTATTTTGAATTTATTTCTGTGCGTGGTGTGAGAGAACAGTCCAGTTTGACTCTTTTGCATGTAGCTGTTTAGATTTCCCAACACCATTTATTGAAGAGGCTGACTTTTCCCCATTGTATATTCTTGTTTCCTTTGTCATAATTTACTTGCTCATATATGTGTGGGTTTATTTCTTGGCTCTCTATTCTCTTCTATTGATCTGTGCCTGATTTGTGCCAGTACTATAAAGTTTTGATTACTGTAGCTTTGTAGTATAGTTTGAAACCAGGGAGCATGTTACCTACAGACTTATCCTTCTGTCTCAAGATTATTTTGGCTATTCGGGGTCTCTTGTGTTTCCATACAATTTCTTTTCTCTTCTTTTTTTTTTTTTTTTTTGGCTGCACTGCATGGCATGTGCAATCTTAGTTCCCCAACCAGGGATCGAACCCATGTCCCCTGCAGTGGAAGTGAAGAGTCTTAACCACTGGACTGCCATGGAATTCCCGTCCATACAAATGTTTAAATTATTTGTTCTAGTCCAGTAAAAAATGCTATTGGTATTTTAATAGAGATTGCATTGAATCTCTAGATTGTCTTGGGTAGTATGGTCATTTTAACAATACAAATTCTTCCAATTCATGAGCACGGTCTATCATTCATCTTTTTGTGTCATCAGTGTCTTATAGTTTCTTTCATCAGTGTCTTATAGTTTCCTGAGTACAGATCTTTTACCTCCTGAAGTAGATTTATTCCTAGGTATTTTATTCATTTTGATGCAATGGTAAATGGGATTGTTTTCTTAATTTCTGTTTCTGATAGTTTGTCATTAGTGTATAGAAATGCAACAGACTTCTGTATATTAATTTTGTATCCTGCAACTTTACTTTGGACCCTCTTTTTTCTTCTTGATGGATTTAGCTAATGGTTTATTAATTTTGTTTATCTTTTCCCAGAATCAGCTCTTAGTTTCATTTATATTTTCTTTCTTCTTCTTTTTTTTTAAGGCTCTACTTCATTTATTTCTCCTTTGATCTTTATGATTTGTTTCCTTATATTAACTTTGGGTTTTGTTTGTTCTTTTCCTTTCTGTGTTCTTTAAGATAAGATTAGGTTGCTTATTTGAGATTTTTCTTGTTTTCTGAGGTAGGCTTGTATAAGTATAAACTTCTCTCTTGGAATTGTTTTTACTATGTCCTGTAGATTTTGGATTGTTTTGTTTTCATTTTCATTTGGCTTTAGGTATTTTTTGATATCCTCTTTAATTTCTTCAGTGATTATTGGATGTTTGGTAGCATATTGATTAGCCTCCACATTTTTGTGAGGTTTTTTGCAGTTTTCTCTTGTAGTTTATTTCTATTCTTATAGTGTTGTGGTTGGAAAAATGCTTGATATGATTTCAATATTCTTAAATATACTGAGTCTTGTCTTGTGACCTAGCATGTGATTTATCCTAGAGAATGTTCCATGTGCACTTGAAAAAAAATGTATTGTGATGCTTTGGAATGTAATGTTCTATATATACCTATTAAGTCTATGTGGTTTAAATGTATCATTTAAGGCCCGTGCTTCCTTACTGATTTTGCTTGGATGATCTACCTGCTGATGTAAGTGAAGTATTAAAGTCCCCTGCTATTAATGTGCTATGGTCACTTTCAACCTATATTTCTGTTAATATTTGCTTTATGTATTTAGGTACTTCTATGTTGAGTGCATATATATTTACAACTGTTATATCTTCTTCTTGGATTGATACCTTTCCCATGTGATGTCCTTCTTTGTCTCTTGTTACAGTCTTTGTTTTAAAGTCTATTTTGTCTGATACAAGTATTGTTACCCCAGCTTTCTTTTTGTTTCCATTGGTATGGAATATCTTTTTCTATCCCCTCATTTTCAGTTTGTACGTGTTCTTAGATCTGATGTGAGTCTCTTATAGGCAGCATATAAATAGGTCTTGTATTTTTATCTACTAAGTCACTTTATGTCTTTTGATTGCAGCATTTAGTCCATTTACATTTAAAGTAATTATTGTAGGTGTGTATTACTGTCATTTTGTCAGTTGTTTTGGGGTTGTTTTTGTAGTTCTTTTTTGTTCCTTCTTATTTGTGCTCTTCCCTTGTGATTTGATGACTATCATTAGTATTGTGTTTGGATTCCTTTACTTTTTTTCCTCCCCATTTACTTTTTTGAAATCATATTTTATATTTTTTTCTCTTGTGTGTCCCTTAACTACTTCTTGTAGGTATAGATGATTTTACTACCTTTGTCTTTTAACCTTCCTACTAGCTTTATAAATGATTGATTTACTACCTTTACTATATATTTGCCTTTACCAAATGAGATTTTTCCTTTTGTAATTTCCATATTCCTAGTTTTGGCCTTTTCTTTTTCTCTTAGAGAAGTCCACTTAACATTTCTTTTAAAGTTGGTTTAGTGGTGCTGAACTCCTTTAGCTTTTGCTTGTATGTAAAACTTTTGATCTCTTCATCAAATCTGAATGAAAGCCCTGCTGGGTAGAATATTCTTGGTTGTAGGTTTTTCCCTTTCATCACTTCAAATATAGCATGCCACTCCCCTCTGCCTGCAGAGTTTCTGCTGGAAAGTCAACTGATAATCTTATGGGCTTTCCTTTTTCCCTTGATGCTTTTAATATTCTCTCTTTATCTTTAATTTTCACCATTTTAATTATAAGATGTCTTGGTGTGGTCCTCTTTGGTTTGATCCTGTTTGGGACTCTCTGTTTCCTCGACCTGGATGTCTGTTTCCTTTCCTAAGTTAGGGAAGTTTTTAACTGTTATGTATTCAAATACATTCTCTACCCGTTCCTCTCTTTCTTCTCCTTCTGAAACCCTTATAATGCAAATGTTAGTGCTCTTGATATTGTTCTAGAGGTCTCTTAAACTGTCCTCATTTTTAAAAATTCTTTTTTCTGTTCAGCTTCATTGATTTCCACTACTCTGTCTTCTAGTTCACTGATACATTTCTCTGTAGCCTCTAATCTACTGTAGATTCTTAATAGTGTATTTTTATTTCAGTTACTGTATTCTTCATCTCTCTTTGGTTCTTCTCTATATTTTCTAACTCTTTGTTAAAAACTTCTAACTTCTCACTCTGTTCATCCAATCTTCTGAGTTTTTTGAGCATTTTGAACTCTTTATCTGGTAGATTGCTTAGCTCCATTTCACTTAGTCCTTCTGGGGTTTTATCTTGTTCTTCATTTGGAACATATTCCTCTATCACCTCATTTTTCCTAATTTTCCATTTTTATTTATATGGATTTGATAGGTTGGCTACATTTCCCAATGATGGAGAGGGGCTTTTTGTGGGAGATGTCCTATGTGTCACAGCTGCTCACTCCCCTCTGGCCACTAGAACTATAAGTTGTAGGTGCACTGCCTATGTGGGCTGTTTGGGCCCTTCTGATGTAGCAGGCTGACTACAGTGGTAGTCTGGCAGGTGTGGCTTGTCCCCAGTCCAGATGGTTGCCAGGCCCTGCCTTGTGTGGAGGCTGCCAGCTGCTGATGGGCAAAGCCAGGTCATGAGACAGCTGGCTTTGGAGCCCTGGGTGGTTCTGGGGCTAGTCCTGGCCCACTGGGGGGTGGATCCAGGTCCTGGGTGGATAGTTTCAGGGCCAGGGGTCCCAGATCTAGTGTCAGCCCACTGGTAGGTAGGGATGGTTTTGATGTCTGGGGTGTTCCAAAGCTGGTGCTGGCCCACTGGTGAGTGGCTGGCTGAGGTACCCAAGGTGTCCCAGAGCTAATGTTGCCTCACTTTTGGGTGGGGCCAGGGCTTAGGGGATGCCGGAGCTGGAGCCCACTCATTGTGAGTGAGGCTGGGTCCTGGTGCTAGTTCTAGCCCACTGGTACCTGAGCTGTATTGTAAGGGGGTCTCTGACTGAAGGGTCAGTGTCCCAGAGCTTGTGTCGGCCTACTGGTGGGCTGGGCTCAGGACTAGTGCCGGTTCAGTGGTATATGGGATGAGCCCAGTCCTGGGCCCTCTGGCGGACAGGTCCAGAAGCAGAGAGCTCAGGGGTACTAAGGAAGCTGGCCTGCTGGTAGCTGGGGCTGTGTTCCCCCATGGCTAGTTGGTTGGCCTGAGGTGTCCCAGGACTGGTGCTGACAGGCTGGTGGTCAGGGCTGGGTTCCAGTACTATTAAGCTAGAGGGAGAATTCCAAAAAAGCATTTGCCTGCACCAATGTCCTCATGGGAATAAGCTCCCCCAAATGGCTGTCACCAGTGTCTATGTCCCAAGGGTGAGCTCCAGTTGCCTTCTGCCTCTCCAAGAGGGTCTACAAGGTAGCATGTGGGTCTAACTCAGGCTCCTTTCAAATTACTGTTTCTGCTCTGGGTCTTGGAGCATGTGAGATTTTGTGTGAGTCTTTTAAGAGTGGAGTCTCTATTTCCTACAACCCTCTGTCTCTCTAGAGAGTAAGCCCCACTGGCCTTCACAGCCAAATGTTTTGGAGGTTTGTCTTCCTGGTACAGGACCCCCAGAATGGGGAGCCCAATGTGGGGCTTGGACGCTTAGATGTGTAGAACCTCTGCAATTGTAATTATCCTCCAACTTGTGGGCCAGCCACCTGGGGGTATAGGTTTTAACTATACGGTGTCACTGCCCCTCCTACTGATCTCATGGTTCCTCCTTTATATCTTTAGTTGTAGAAGATCTTTTCTGCTATTCTTCAGGTCTTTCTCATCAATTGTTGCTCTATAAAATGTAATTTCGTTGTGCCTGTGGGAGTAGGTGAACTCAGGGTCTTCCTACTCTGCCATCTTGGCACTCCCAGCTGACATCAATGATATTTTAAAGAATGGAGAGATATTCCAATAAGGGGAATGAGATCTGGTGCAAAGGTCCGCCTTGAAAAGATGAAGATTGCAACATCTTTCATAACAGAAGGTTGAAAATGAGTGAAAATGCAAGTTGGATTTTAGATTTGATAATGAAAAAGGAAGTTTTCTATCTGTTTCTAATTTCTTAAGGTGTAAGACAAGAGGATATCAGATAAGATGGGTGGAAGGAGGGACTTTGGAGAGCACAGGTGTTTTTAAAGATAAAGGGGAATGTATGAAATGCTCCTCATATTGAATAAGGAGGAAAAAATTGTGGAAAGTAGTAAAATTTTTTGCAGGAGTTAGGTGGCTACTTGACGTTTGTGAATATAAATTTAAAGGAGAATCAGTTTCTAAGTTTTAAAACATTCTCCAGCAACATTTAGCTAATTAGGTGACAAAATTAAAAAGATGGGGACTAGGTTGAGCTGGGATTGAAACTGAGGCCATACAAGATGACTGTAGGAGATTCTACGAGAAGCGATTATAATGATGGACCACAGTCTGTTATATCTAAGTTGAATAGAAAAGAAAATAAACACAGAGAGAAAGGATTTCTACTTCTGGCCATTTGGTGTAAAGGATATGGGAATCAACCCTCCTCCCTTAAAAACTAGAAATTAGGAAAATATCTGAAACAACTCTTTTCAGACACTTAAGAGCAGGCAGTCCAGGGCTGTAGTCACTAAGAAAAAAAAAGAATGAGGTGAGTCCAACAATTGCTTTAACTTACTTCCTAGAGGCAATTTCTAGGCTGCAGAGGAGGGAGCAAAATCCAATCAAAACCCAGTAGTCTCAGTACGTTGGAAAAAGAGAGATCAAAGTTCAAGGAGGCTGAAGTAGTTTGAATGAGTGGAGATGAAGATCAGAGAGAAGAGATGTGTATAAAGAGAGAGCTCTAGAGAGCCAGAGAGGTGGCTCTTTGAATCTTTGGTTTAATAATGACCTGTGCATACAAGAGGAAGAACTTCATGAAACTGGAGAAAGAGCTACCATAAATCAATAGACCAAATAATACTCAGGGTTGAGGCAGGGCCGGAATAATTGATGTTCCTACAACTTAATGTGGATACATCATATGCCAGAATATAGTCCACCATTCTTTAAAAGAATACAATAATATCTAGCACTCAGTAATATAAATTTACAATAAAAATATTAGATATGCAAAGAAGCAGAAATACATGACCTATAACCAGGAAAAAAAATCTCCATGGTTAAAAACAGACCCAGATAAGGTAGCAGTAGACAGAGACTTTAACACAACTATTATAATTATGCTTCACATAATAAAGAATGTAGAGGAAAGCATGATTATGTAAGGAAAAAACTGGAAGATATAAATAAAAACCAAATGAAACTTCTACAAATGAAAAATACAATATCTGTGATTAAAAAACTATTATAGGGGGCTTCCCTGGTGGCACAGTGGTTGAGAATCTGCCTGCCAATGCAGGGGACACGGGTTCGATCCCTGGTCTGGGAAGAACCCACATGCCACAGAGCAACTAAGCCCGTGAGCCACAACTACTGAGTCTGCGCGTCTGGAGCCTGTGCTCCACAACGGGAGAGGCCGTGACAGTGGGAGGCCCGTGCACTGCGATGAAGAATGGCCCCTGCTCTCCGCAACTGGAGAAAGCCCTCACACAGAAACGAAGACCCAACACAGCCAAAAATAAATAAATAAATTTATTTTAAAAAAACAAACAACTAGGGCTTCCCTGGTGGTGCAGTGGTTGAGAGTCCGCCTGCCGATGCAGGGGACACGGGTTCGTGCCCCGGTCTGGGAAGATCCCACATGCCGCGGAGCGACTAGGCCCGTGAACCGTGGCTGCTGAGCCAGTGCGTCCGGAGCCTGTGCTCCGCAACGGGAGAGGCCACAACAGTGAGAGGCCCGCGTACCGCAAAAAAAACAAAAAAAAAAACAAAAAAAAAACAAACAACTATTATGGGATAGGATTAATAGCAGAGCAGACAAAGCAGGAGAAAACATAAGTGAACTTAAAGATATAGCAATAGAAAATATTCAAAATGAAGCACAGAGAGAAAAGAAGCCTAAAAATATCAATATAACCAGCGACCTGAGGGACAATATCGTGCACACTCAAACAAATTAAAACACATGTATTGGGATACCAGAAAGAAAGGCTGTAATGTTATTTTCTCTAAGACACTATGTCTCAAACTTTTGCATGCCTTAGAATCATCTAGAAGGTTTGTTAGTGCCCAGATAAGCAGGTCTCAGCTCCAGAATTTCTTACTCAATAATCTAGGGTAAGGCCTGAGAATTTTCATTTCTGACAAAATCCCTGGTGATGTTACTTCTGCTGTTCCAGGTACCACTTTGAGGAACCCTGCTTTAATACTTCAAAACCAGGAAGCTTCAGCCTCCTGTGCTTTCTCAAAGCACACAGTACTGTGGAGGTCTAGGGCAGTCACTATCTTTGGGAGCCACGAGTGTTTGGTCATTTACATACCTTCAGTTCTTAGAAGAGTGCTTAAGGTATAGAAATACTTAATAAGACCTTGCCAAGTGGGTGAACAAATGAATGAATTGTCCATTTTATGGATCAGGAAATGGAGGTTTCCGGAAAGTTAGAGGACTTGTCCAAATTATGCTAGGGGTTTCCAGTTTCCAAATCCAGTGAACTTCCCAGTGTATTATCCATGTAGAATCAGAGGTAGGAAAGAATCCTTCTCAGTTTAGGTAAGAAAGACTTCAATAAATAAGAAGCATTAGAGCTGACTATTGAAGAAAGAAGATGAGGAAATAGTGTGAGCTAATGTTTAGAGGTGAAACTGGGAATTCGCCTTACCATCAAGTAGACTGACAAGATTTATTTTGATATAGTTAGTCATTCTCAAAATGTGCATCATGCATATTTTGAGAAGCCCTGGGATGTATAGGTCGAAAGAAGATAAAACAGGAAAACAGCTCGACCATATTTTATAGCTTCTTAAATACTAAGGAGTTTGAGCCTCTTTCTGTAGGTGTAGAGTGCCATGGAGAGTCTTTGTGCAGTGAAATTACATGACTGGAGCTGCTCTTTAGGGTAACAATTTAGACAATAACTTTACTCAAATTCTTGCTTACGGGGGAAGAATTTAGGTTCTGGGCTTGCTATCTGGATATTCAACCTCAAGTCAGCAATTCTGAGGCTCACTGGTTTCCATATGGTTAACTGCCAACTTAGGAACACAAATTATATGTATTTAAAAACAAGAAAGTCTTGCAATGGTCGCTGCCACAATGTGGTGATAAAAATGTCATCCTATAATCAAGGAATTAGATTCTTCTGTTTCTTGCTTTATCTTCATATTTTGTTCTTCAAAAAGATCATCTTCTTGGGGAAAAGGGTTATCATAGATTATAATGGTTCTCTGAAATGGCATCTTGAAATAAAAGGAGTCCGGATATGGGAAGGGTACAAACAGGATTACCTAGTATATGTGTTTTAGTTCATGGTGTTATATAAGCACGTGTACGATGGTGAGCGAGCCAGAGATAACCTATAAGTTCATGACAATTCGATAGCATTAACATAGAAATTACTGTACAGAAAAACACCTCAAACTTAGCAGTCCTCTCTGTGTCTTGCAAGGGCCTCAGGGATATCGAAGCTTGAGATAGACTTTATACGGGAATAGGCTTTCCTAATATGTTTCCAGAAGCTTAAATCTACCATCTGGTTGAAGCAGCTGTGAGGAAAACCTTTGTTGTGTTGTTTTGCAATTTGTTTCCACTAGTGTCAGACAGAAACTCAATGCAGGAGGAAAGGAATGCAGTACAAACAAAATTAAATTATTTAAAATAAATAACTGGAATTAGGGCAACAAAAGTGCCTGGAAAATACTTGATATGCCTATAATTTCCACTGCGGTACATAAGGGGGATATTTCTAGAAATAGAGAAATGGCCCTTTTTGGAATTTTAATTAGATAACCAGAGTTAAAATACTGCTTCTGATTTTAATTTTGGATCATGAATACAAGGTATGTCTAACATTATAAGAAAAAAATTTAATTATATATTAACATTAAAAAGTTCAGTTGAAGTACATTTTTAATAAAAAATCTGATTCAGAAGTCATTTTTAAATGTGATTTTTGCATAAAAATAATATATGGTTATGGGAGAGAATTAAAATAAAAAATATTTTTGGAAACCATCCATAATCCCACCAGGCAGAAATGACTTAATATTTATTGTATGTAGTATTATCTACTATATTGTATCTACTAATATGTATTATATTAAATTGAACTAAAGCTCCATTAGGACAGGGATTTGTTTTTGTCTTATTTAGTTTTGTTATTTGCTGTTATCTTCAGTGTCTATCTCATAGTCCACTTCATAGTAGGTACTTGATAAATATTTCTGAATTAATGAATATCCATATAATAATTATATAATTAAAATAAAAATATGCAATCTATGAAATTTAACATTACACATTGATCACTTGCATCCCTTTTTATTTAATATTAAGTCATCTGCTGGTAAATAATTTTAATGGCTGCAATTAAATTCATTTTATGAGACTATGATAAAATTTACTTGGGAAAATGTTTCACCATTTCCTTAGGATTTATCCTTAGAAGTGGGTATGAATATTTTCATATATCCTGATGTATAAAACAATCCTACAAATGGTTATATCAACTTATATCAGTACTCTTTCTCCAAGCCTGAGAACTTTGAGAGTTTTTATTTTTAAAAAATTATGAATTGAATACATAGAAATGATGTCTCCCTAATATTTAAAATTTTTTATTTGATTACCAGTGATTTTGGACATTTTTATTATTTGTATTAGCTATTTGTAAACAATTTTTTTCATGTACCTTACCCATTTGTAGGAGGCATTTTCATATTAATTTTTAAGAGCTTTCTCTATATTAAAAATATTAACCCATTGGCTCTCATATATGATAGACAGTCCTTTTTATTTTTTAATTCATCTGTTTTATTTATGATTTCATATTTGATTTAGCAATATCTAGCAATCTTTTCATTTCTTAGGAAACCATTTCTTTTAATTTTGTTTGTTTCTTTGTTTTTATGCTTAATAAAGTCCTTTGCTATAATTAGATCCATTTATCCCTATTTTGTTATTTAACTATTATTACTCTGGGATTCATTTTTATGGCATGAGATAGCTCTAATATATATTTTGTTCCAAATACTTAATCAAGTATCTTAGATTCATTTGTCAAGTAATCCACTTATTACCTGCTAACTTAAAGTGCCACTTTATTTTATACACATTTACTAGATATTATGAACTTTTGATGGGATTTTCATGTGATTTCTATATCCTTTTCAATTATCTGTCTTCTGTTTTATTTTTATTCTATTTTCATATTATTGTTTTACTATATTTTAAAATCTGGTTAAGTGAATATTGCTTCATTAGTTATCTTTTCTAAAAATGTCTATATACTCTTCTCCTTACTGATGAGTGATGGAGTAATTTTAAGTTTCAAAATTTGAGAATTTCAATTGATAGATTTATTAAATATAAAGGTTAATTTTGGGAGCCTTGATATTTTATAGATTACTGAGTCTTTCTACCAGCAAGATGGTAGAACTTTCTAATAAAGTCTTTCATGATCTTTGGTAATTTCATACTGTTCTTCATATATCTGAATATTTCTTGTTGAGTTTAGTCATATATTTAGCAGTCTTGTCTTCACTGTGCACTTTAATCAATATGAAAAAATCTTTGTTTCAGTATTTTCTTTGAATTAATCTTTAGGACCCGTTTTTATTTTATATTTATATTTATATGATGTCTTGTTGATCTTTTAACTCTTAATCTGTTTATTCACTAAGAATACGTGAATCTCTTATAAAACCCATGCAATATTATCTTATTTATCAAACCAACCTAACAATCATTTTTCTTTGATAAAAAATGTGGCCCATTTGTATTTATCATTATTATTGACATATTTATCTTACTTTAGTTGTGCCGTCTTACACATTATATTTTAAAGGATTTTTTTGGCTATTTTTTTTAATCTTTGTTAAATAGATTATGTTTTCTCTGCACTTATTTAAAAGTCTCTTATTTTAAGAAGTATAAATTGTATGTCTGTTGGTAGTTATCTTAGCTTTCTCACACAAAAAGTTAACTGTAATTCTCCATTCATCTGAACAGAAGCTGAAATCATAACTTTTAATTTTTCTTTAAGATACATAATTAAGCATAATTATACTTTCATATAACTTAGAGTTGTGCTCTTCTTTATGTGTATGTAAACTAATATTAGAATAAGATTGTCATTTATTAAAATTTATATATTATACTTACTGCTTTCTGAATAATTTTGACATTGTAACATTTAACTTTAAAGTCATATATAAAATAATTATTTAACATAAAACTTTGTTTAAATTGTTGCATGGGCTTAAATTTCACATTTTTTATCTTACCTTATATCTCTTTTTTCTGTCTTCAATTGCAAATTATGTAGAAGGCAGTATATCTTCCATGTTCTTGAATATCTGAGTATATATTATACATATGAAGTATATTTCACATATGAAAGAGAAATTTTCAGGCATCTTATTCTACAAAAGTTTCTCCTCAGATCTCTGTACGTATAGCTACATTGCCCTTAATTAATATTCTTTAGGAAAGTCACATGACCTTGTAAGACATTCACAATGCTTGAGTAGATTTTCATACTCCTCATATTTCCTTTTTTTCTTTTTTTTTTAATTTTATTTTTTATACAGCAGATTCTTATTAGTTATCTATTTTATACATATTAGTGCATGTATGTCAATCCCAATCTCCCAGTTAATCCCACCACCACCTCACCCCCCACTCCTGCTTTCCCTCCTTGGTGTCCATACGTTTATTCTCTACTGTGTCTCTATTTCTGCCTTGCAAACTGGTTCATCTGTACCATTTTTCAAGATTCCACATATATGTGTTAACATACGATATTTGTTTTTCTCTTTCTGACTTACTTCAGTCTGTATGACAGTCTCTAGGTCCATCCATGTCTATACAAATGACCAAATTTCGTTTCTTTTTATGGCTGAGTAATATTCCATTGTATATATGTGTCATATCTTCTTTATCCATTCATCTGTCGATGGACACCTAGGTTGCTTCCATGTCCTGGCTATTGTAAACAGAGCTGAAAATAACATTGTGGTACATGACTCTTTGAATTATGGTTTTCTCTGGGTATAAGCCCAGTAGTGGGCTTGCTGGGTAATATGGTAATTTACTTTTTAAGGAACCTCCATACTGTTCTCCATAGTGCCTGTATCAATTTACATTCCCACCAACAGTGCAAGAGGGTTCCCTTCCCTTCACACTCT
>NW_006774574.1:1789992-1804185 GCF_000442215.2 Lipotes vexillifer
CTCTTTCCAGTATCTGCTGTTTGTAGATTTTCTGATGATGCCCATTCTAACTAGTGTGAGGTGTTAGCTCATTGTAGTTTTGGCTTGCATTTCTCTAATCATTACTGATGTTGAGAACCTTTCCATATGCCTCTTGGCCATCTGTATGTCTTCTTTGGAGAAATGTCTATTTAGGTGTTCTGCCCATTTTTGGATTGGGTTGTTTGTTTTTCTAATATTGAGCTGTATGAGCTGTTTATATATTTTGGAGATTAATCCTTTGTCTGTTGATTCATTTACAAATATTTTCTCCCATTCTGAGGGTTGTCTTTTTGTCTTGTTTATAGTTTCCTTTGCTGTGAAAAGCTTTTAGTTTCATTAGGTCCATTTGTTTATTTTTGTCTTTACTTCCATTTCTCTAGGAGGTGGATCAAAAAAGATCTTGTTGTGATTTATGTCAAAGAGTGTTCTGTCCATGTTTTCCTCTAAGAGTTTTATAGTGTCCGGTCTTACATTTAGGTCTTTAATCCATTTTGAGTCTATTTCTGTGTATGGTGTTAGGCAGTGTTCTAATTTCATTCTTTTACATGTAGCTGTCCAGTTTTCCCAGCACCACTTATTGAAGAGACAGTCTTTTCTTCATTGTATATCCTAGTCTCCTTTGTCATAGATTAGTTGACCATAGGCATGTGAGTTTATCTCTGGGCTTTCTATCCTGTTCCATTGATCTATATTTCTGTTTTTGTGCCAGTACCATATTGTCTTTATTACTGTATCTTTGTAGTATAGTCTGAAGTCAGGGAGCCTGATTCCTCCAGCTCCGTTTTTTTTTCCCTCAAGTTTGCTTTGGCTATTTGGGGTCTTTTGTGTCTCCATACAAAAACAAATTTTTAAAAAATATTTCCACCTGTTTTTTTTTTTTTTTAAAGAAGATGCTGGAGATAGGAGTTTATTAATTTATTTATGTTTGCTGTGTTGGGTCTTCGTTTTGGTACAAGGGCTTTCTCTAGTTGTGGCAAGCGGGGGCCACTCTTTATTGCAGTGCACGGGCCTCTCACTGTTGTGGCTTCTCTTGTTGCGGAGCACAGGCTCCAGACGTGCAGGCTCAGTAGTTGTGGCTCACGGGCCTAGTTGCTCCACGGCATGTGGGATACTCTCAGACCAGGGCTCGAACCTGTGTCCCCTGCATTAGCAGGCAGATTCTCAACCACTGCACCACCAGGGAAGCCCCTCCATACAAATTTTAAGACTTTTTTTTCTACTTCTGTAAAATATACCATTGGTAATTTGATAGGGATTGCATTGAATCTGTAGATTGCTTTGGGTAGTGTAGTCATTTTCACAATATTGGTTCTTCCAGTCCAAGAACATGGTATATCTCTCCATCTGTTTGTGTCATCTTTGATTTCTTTCATCAGTGTCTTATAGTTTTCTGAGTACAGCTCTTTTACCTCCTTATGTAGGTTTATTCCTAGGTATTTTATTCTTTTTGTTGCAATGGTGAATGGCATTGTTTCCTTAAGGTCTCTTTCTGATCTTCTGTTCTTAATGTATAGTAATGCAAGAATTTCTGTGCATTAATTTTGTAGCCTGCTACTTTATCAAATTCATCAATTAGCTCTAGTAGTTTTCTGGTGGCATCTTTAGGATTCTCTAGGTATAGTGTTATGTCATCTGCAAACAATGACAGTTTTACTTCTTCTTTTTCAATTTGGATTCCTTTTATTTCTTTTTCTTCTCTGATTGCCATGGCTAGGACTTCCAAAACCATGTTGAAGAAGAGTGGTAAGAGTGGACATCCTCGTCTTGTTCCTGATCTTAGAGGACATGCTTTCAGCTTCTCACCAGTGAAAATGATGTTTGCTGTGGGTTTGTCATGTAAGGCCTTTACTATATTGAGGTAGGTTCCCTCTATGCCCACTTTCTGGAGAGTTTTTATCATAAACCGGTGTTGAATTTTGTCAAAAGCTTTTTCTGCATCTATTGAGATGATCATATGGTTTTTGTTCTTCAGTTTGTTAATATGGTGTATCACATTGATTGATTTGCATATATTGAAGAATCCTTGAATCCCTGGGATAAATCCCACTAGATCATGGTATGTGATCCTTTTAATGTGTTGTTGGATTCTGTTTGCTAGTATTTTGTTGAGGATTTTTGCATCTATATTTGTCAGTGATATTGGTCTGTAATTTTCTTTTTTTGTAGTATCTTTGTCTGGTTTTGGTATCAAGGTGATGGTGGCCTCATAGAATGAGTTTGGGAGTGTTCTTTCCTCTGCAATTTTTGGAAGAGCTTGAGAAGGACGGATGTTATCTCTTCTCTAAATATTTGATAGAATTCACCTGTAAAATCATCTGTACCTGAACTTTTGTTTGCTGGAAGAATTTTAATCACAGTTTCAATTTCATTACTTGTGGTTGGTCTGTTCATATTTTCTATTTCTGCCTGGTTCTGTCTTGGAAGTTTATTATACCTTTTGAAGAATTTGTCCATTTCTTCCAGGTCATCCATTTTATTGGCGTAGAGTTGCTTGTAGTAGTCTCTTATGATGCTTTGTATTTCTGTGGTGTCCGTTCTAAGTTCTCCTTTTACATTTCTTATTTTATTGATTTGAGTCCTCTCCCTCTTTTTCTTGATGAGTCTGGCTAAAGTTTCATCAATTTTGTTTATCTTCTTCAAGAACTGGCTTTTAGTTTTATTGATCTTTGCTATTGTTTTGTTTGTATTTCATTTATTTCTGCTCTGATCGTTATGGTTTCTTTCCTTCTACTAACTTTGGGTTTTGTTTGTTCTTCTTTCCCTAGTTCCTTTAGGTGTAAGGTTAGATTGTTTATTTGAGATTTTTCTTGTTTCTTGAGGTAGGCTTGTATTGCTATAAACTTCCCTCTTAGAACTGCTTTTGTTGCATCCCATAGGTTTTGGACCATCATGTTTTCATTGTCATTTGTCTCTAAGTATTTTTTTATTTCCTCTTTGATTCCTTCAGTGATCTCTTGGTTATTTAGTAATGTACTATTTAGCCTCCATGTGTTTGTGTTTTTTATGGTTTTTTTTCCCTGTAATTGATTTCTAATCTCATAGTGTTGTGGTCAGAAAAGATGTTTGATATGATTTCAATTTTCTTTAATTTACTGAGGCTTGATTTGTGACCCAAGATGTGATCTATCCTGGAGAATGTTCCATGTGCATGTGAGAAGAAAGTGTAATCTGCTGTTTTCGGATGGAATGTCCTATAAATATCAATTAAATCTATCTGGTCTATTCTGTCATTTAAAGCTTGTGATTCCTGATTAATTTTCTGTCTGGATGATCTGTCCATTAGTGTAAGAGAGGTGTTAAAGTCCCCCACTATTATTGTGTTACTGTCGATTTCCTCTTTTATAGCTGTTAGCATTTGCCTTATGTATTGAGGTGCTCCTATGTTGTGTGCATAAATATTTACAATTGTTATATCTTCTTCTTGGATTGATCCCTTGATCATTATGTAGTGTCCTTCTTTGTGTCTTGTAATAGTCTTTATTTTAAAGTCTATGTCATCTGATATGAGGATTGCTACTCCAGCTTTCTTTTGATTTTCACTTGCATGGAATATCTTTTTCCATCCGCTCACTTTCAGTCTGTATGTGTCCCTAGGTCTGAAGTGAGTCTCTTGTGGACAACGTATATATGGGTCTTGTTTTTGTGTCCATTCAGTGAGCCTGTGTCTTTTGGTTGGAGCATTTAATCCATTCACATTTAAGGTAATTATCGATATATGCACTCCTATTACCACTTTCTTAATTCTTTTGTGTTTGGTTTTGTAGTTCCTATTCTTCTCTTGTGTTCCTCACTTAGAAGAAGTTCCTTTAGCATTTGTTGTAGAGTTGGTTTGGTGGTGTTGGTCTCTTAGCTTTTGCTTGTCTGTAAAGCTTTTGATTTCTCTGTCAAATCTGAATGAGATCCTTGCCATGCAGAGTAATCTTGGTTGTAGGTTCTTCCCTTTCATTGTTTTAAATATATTGTGCCACTCCCTTCTGGCTTGTAGAGTTTCTGCTGAGAAATCAGCTGTTAACCTTATGGGAGTTTCCTTGTATGTTATTTGTCATTTTTCCTTTGTTGCTTTTAATAATTTTTCTTTGTCTTTAATTTTGGTCAATTTGATTACTATGTGTCTCTGTGTGTTTCTCTGTGGGTTAATCCTGCCTGGAACTCTCTGTGTTTCCTGGACATGGTAGCTATTTCCTTTCCCATGTTAGGGAAATTTTTTACTATAATCTTTTCAAATATTTTCTGGGTTCTTTCTCTCTCTCTTCTCCTTCTGGGACCCCTACATTGCGAATATTGGTGCATTTAATGTTGTCCCAGAGGTGTCTTAGGCTGTCTTCATTTCTTTTCATTCTTTTTTCTTTATGCTGTTCTGCAGCAGTGAATTCCACCATTCTGTCTTCCAGGTCACGTATCCGTTCTTCTGCCTCAGTTATTCTGCTATTGATTCCTTCTAGTGTATTTTTCACTTCAGTTATTGTATTGTTCATCTCTGTTTTTTTGTTCTTTAATTCTTCTAGGTGTTTGTTCTTTAATTCTCCTAGGTTTTTGTTAAACATTTATTGCATCCTCTAGCTCTTTGCCTCCATTCTTTTTCCAAGGTCCCAGATCATCTTCGCTATCATTATGCTGAATTCGTTTTCTGGAAGCTTGCCTATCTCCACTTCAGTAAGTTGTTTTCTGGGGTTTTATCTTCTTCCCTCATCTGGTACATAGTGCTCTGCCTTTTCATTTTGCCTGTCTTTCTGTGAATGTGGTTTTCTTTCCACAAGCTGCAGGATTGTAGTTCCTCTTGTTTCTGCTTCTGCCCTCTGGTGGATGAGGCTATCTAAGAGGCTTGTGCAAGCTTCCTGATGGGAGGGACTGGTGGTGAGTATAGCTGAGTGTTGCTCTGGTGGGCAGAGCTCAGTAAAACTTCAATCTGCTTGTCTGCTGATGGTGGGGCTTAGCTCCCTCCCTGTTAGTTGTTTGGCCTGAGGCAACCGTGCTCTGGAGGCTACAGGCTCTTTGGTGGGGCTAATGGAGTGCTCATGCCAAGGAGTTCTTCCTGGAACTTCTGCTGCCAGTGTCCTTGTCCCCACAGTAAGCCGCAGTCGCCCCCTACCTCTGCAGTAGACCCTCCAACACTAGCAGGTAGGCCTGGTTCAGTCTCCTATGGGGTCACTGCTCCTTCCCCCTGGGTCCCAATGTGCACACTACTTTGTGTGTGCCCTCCAAGAGTGGAGTCTCTGTTTCTCTCAAAGTCCTGTGACCAAATCCCACTAGCCTTCAAAGTCTGATTCTGTGGGAATTCCTCCTCCTGTTACTGGACCCCCAAGTTGGGAAGCCTGATGTTGGCCTCAGAACCTTAACTCCAGTGGGTGGACTTCTGTGGTATAATTGTTTTCCAGTTTGCGAGTCACCTACCCAGCAGTTATGGGATTTGATTTTATTGTGATTGCGCCCCTCCTATCATTTCATTGTGGCTTCTCCATTGTCTTTGGATGTGGGGTATATTTTTTGGTGAGTTCCAGAGTCTTCCTTTCAATGACTGTTCAACAGTTAGTTGTGATTATGATGCTCTCGCAAGAGAGAGTGAGCCCACGTCCTTCTACTCCACCATCTTGAATCAACCTCCTCCTCCTCATATTTCAAATATTTCTTCTGGAAATGTTTAGTGATGTGCCTTTTTCCCAGTAATTTAACATAAAGTGTGGGAATCCTATACATTTGCTAACATGAATTATTTTTATGTCAGAATGTTTTCTCCTGTTACGTCTTTGATTGCGACCAAAAGCTCTTGCTTTTTCTTAAGGTGCATTACTTATACTCACAAATTTTTATTCTTTATTGTCCAAGTCTGTCACTTTCTAGTACTTTTTTTAACATCTTTATTTTTGCACTCTAAGCTGTAAGATAATTTGTAAATCTTTACACCAAATGACTGATTACATTTTCTTCTTCATCATTTCTGTATTTTACTACCTCTTGTTGTTTCATATTTGTTTCCTGGAAGTGTTTCCTATTTATAGTCCATCTTATTGACTTTTATTTTAGATTTTGTCTCTTAACAGTGAAATAGCATTATAATGGCCATATCTTAACTTTTATTGAATGTGCCAATTTGTTTTCCAAAACTTTTTTTCTGATTTCCAAAATAAGCCTATTTTTAGAGATTTCTTTTTAGAGTTTGTTACTTCATTGTTTACAAATACCTTTTTCAAAAGCTATATATATTTTTTACTTTGATTTTACTCAAATGAGGCAAGATATTTCCAGACTTAATATTTACTAATGAACGTGACTGTGGGTTACCTGAAGCTGAGACATAATCAATTTTCTCCTGTTATTTTTCATAACTGGGATTCAAGTTGCACAGCACCTACCTATTTCTCTAATTTTTGCAGGCATTAGTATATTATTTAATAACCAGTGGAGCATATGAAATGCTACACCACTTAGTTGGCACTGCTTTGGGTCTCTTTTTAATATCTATTTGACCTAATGCACTTTACTCCTAAAAACTATCCCTCTCAAGCTCAAAGCAAGCATATTGTTAATTTACTGCTCTCTTGGCTTTTGTAATTTGCTAAATCTGAGTGGATGTAGATAGCTGGGATTGAAGAAACAAGGACAGGAACAGTCTTCAGGCGTGTCCCAAAAGCAGCACCTTATGAACAGACTTCAGTTGGCATAGGCTGTGTGTCTCTGAGTTAATGAAAAATGCAACATATCTTTAACATTTTTTTTTCAGGTAATATCCACGCAAAGACGAAGCATGGAAAAGCTTTTCCCAAATCAAACTTCATCTGCCTTACACTTGGTGGAATTTCTCCAAGATTCTGGCATATGTTTATCTTTCTTTCTTTGGTATTAATATTTGTGAGTTTTCTTTTTTCTATTGTCTCTTTTCTCTGTAGCTTTTTTAACGTTGGAAGTTGTGAGGATCTGCATGTAGGATTAAAGCTAAGGTCAATTTAAATATGTCCATGCTTTGATATTTGTAGAAAATATAATGCCTATGAATTATATATTTGAGCTACATAAAATCACGTCTAATAAGAAATACATGACTATATTGTTGACAGTTTCTAAATCTGTGAACAAGTATGAACTAATGGTTTGCTAATAAACAATAGCAAAAATGATAAGAATTAATACCTTAAAATATCTCCAAATAATTCTGAATGTAAGTTTATATTTCATAACATAGTATCAATGTAATAACAAAGCACTCAAATATTATCCAAAATGGCATCAATGATTGTGACCCCAGACTCAGAGATTCAGAGCCTAGAAGGATCAAATTCTGTTGAAATGTTTCCTTGTGCTCTACCTCCTGCTGATCCATATTTGACCTTCCAGCTTTAGTGCTAGCTGGGTTTAAATTCTGCTAGGGATTTCTTAATTCTAATGCTCTGATTTCTGCTAAAACACCTGGATGAAAGCCTTAAAACTCTCACTATCTGTTTATATCTTCCTCTGAAGGGAATGTAGGTTTGGGAGAAAGGAGGAAGGGGAAAGATTGAGGAGGGAGGCTGTATCACCAGGGTGAAGAGATGACATCACTATTACAGGAAAAAAAAAATCAGAGAACTCAGAAGACAAAGGATGAGCATATTGAAAGCAAACTTTGCCCACATTAGTTTTGCTTACAGTGACCCATTACCTGACTCCTGTTAATCCACAAATGATCTCTTATCCACTAGTCATTATTAGCTTATTGATATGTGGGGGTGGAGTGTTTGATCAGACAATGTTCAGGAGGTGGAATTTACTGACTTTGTCCAGTTGTTGAGCATGATTTTGAGGTTTTGCAATGTTTTATTTGTCACAGCTTTTGGAATGGCTTTTATTTCTCTGAACACGAGTGTACAAATTTTTAAAAAAATCTCATTAAAAACCAAGCTCTACAAAGACAGGGAATTTGTATTTTTCCCTTCTGTATTCCTGGCATTTAAGAGGGTATTTGGTACATAATAGTTGCTCAATAAATATGTATTTATTGAATAAGTGGAAAAATGAATGAAGTCAGCAATCATCAAAGTGTAGTATCAAGGTTTTGGACTATAGAAAAGTCTAAACTTATGGTTACCAAAGGGGAAAGATAGGGGGAGGGATAAATTTGGAATTTGGGATTAACATATACACACTACTGTATATAAAATAGATAAACAACAAGGACCTACTGTATAGGACAGGGAACTATTTTCAATATCTTGTAATAACCTATAATGGAAGAGAATCTGGAAAAGAATATCTTGAATATTCACTTTGTTGTACACCTGAAACGTTGTAAATCAACTATACTTCAATGAAAAACGAAAACAAAAGTCTCCCCCTGCCAAAAAAAATGTTTTCTAATATAATGAATAGAGCCCTGAATGAGACATCACAATTGGATTCTCTTTCCTGTCATGGGACTAAATTTCTGTGCAACTTTAGTCCCACCTATCCTTTCTCCCATCTAAGTTTTCTCTTTTGTAATCTGAGTGATGAGAGAGTTTCTAATGAAGATAAACAGCATAAACTTCTCCACAAACTCAAGTAGCAAACCACATGTGTCATATTAGCCAGAAAATCTCTGCTTCTTTCTTCCTATAGATCTTTTGTTAACCTCGGGGCTTATGCACTGCAAAGCAGGGAGAACATTGCTGCTCTTGCTTTGCACTGCCACGTGGTATCACATGTGACAGATGATACCAGTCCACCCAGTGATGGTGCTCCCTTGGTCCATAAAGCTGACCCTTCTGCTGTGGTTCTGCAGGGAGGGAAGGTAATTAACAATCACTTGAGTCAGCCTGGGCAGCTCTTAGGTTGAAACAATTAGTTCTCAACTCTTTGAATCCTAAACCCAGCTGACTCCCAGCGTGCCCAACCAGGATGAAGACATGATTTAGTACAGTGTTTGCCATCTTTCTGAACCAGAACCACCTCTTTCTTCCTTTCGCAGCCTTCACACCTACAGAGAGTGGGCTGCTTTCTTTTAAATGTCAGAACGTAAATTGTCTGATAGTCCTATCTGTTGACTATAAGACACTCCTGTGTTTGACGTATCTCAATTTAAATTGTAGTGCATTTAAGTACTGCTCTCCACCCTCCTCCAGGCTGGGTCTTTTAACACAGTATTTCATCACCCCACGGTACTGTCAGATAGTCAAGAAGGCCACCTAGAAATCCCTTGTAGTCAAAACCTGACAGTCTCTTTTATCTGGGAAGATGGGGAGAATAACTGAGATCAACTCTGATTAGGTATTTGGGAGCAGCTGGCAGCATATTGGTACAGAGGGGATAATTATATTTTATACTCTGGAAAATATGGTAACAAACCCTTTCCTTGGGCAGTGGGGCACTTTGCCAGCCTTTTAAGAAAAATATCTCCTGATGCTTCCAGAGATTCCCAAACCTACCCTTTGGAAGGAACTCGGCTTCTTTCCAAAGATAATTTACCATTTTAGAAATTAGAATAGGAATACACCCTTGTGATCCATCCCTGGGCAGTGTGAATGGAGAAAAACAAAGCATTGTTCACAGCATTGGCAAGCTATGACATGTCTGAATTTAATTTTGAGTCTCATTGTCAAAGCCAGTTTGAGGAAAAATTATGAGACAGATACAGACCAAACGTTGACACCTTGCCCTCTACCTCATCAACTCCCTTTCCCATTCAATTTATCCTATACCCTACAATTGTAACACTCAAGCCCCCAGGAACGACCTCACGTATATATGTCCCTCTCTGTCTTTCAGTGGGTTTTCAACTAATTTCTGGTAAGGCTTTAACTAGTAACTAAGGTAATGTTCACTGGTAAATACTAAGGAAAAATTCTGTACAAGGAAGAATTTGCATTGCTGAGTCTTTTGATAGATTATGGTTTTAATGTGTTTAGGGGGAGTGTTGCCTAATATTTCAAATTGACCTGGCCACAGAAGCCCTACTATAGGGGATTGGGGAAATTGTAGGGGCTCCAGCTCAATCTCCCAGACTTGTCAATAGGGACTCTCTGCACATCTGGTCACAGTCTGCCTGGTTTCATCAATAACATTTTCTTATACTCATTCTTCCCACAGGAAATGATATATGATGCTGGAAGCTCACCCATAAAGCCTACTTTGGGTGTGGGATGGGGTGGAGTTGAAAAGTTTGACACTTTAGTGATCCCCTTCGCCTCCCACTCTCTTTTTTTAAATTGAAGATTAGTTGACATACAATATAATATGTTACAGGCATACAATATAGTGATTTACAATTTTAAAGGTTATACTCCATTTATAGTTCTTATCAAATATTGGCTATATTCCCTGTGCTGTACAATATATCCTTACAGCTTATTTTGTACATAATTGTTTGCACCTCTTAGTCCCATACCCCTATATTTTCCCTCTCCCTCTCCATCTCCCCACTGGTAACCACTAGTTTGTTCTCTATATCTGTGAGTCGTAGATTCTACATATAAGTGATATCATACAGTATTTGTCTTTGTCTGACTTATTTCACTTAGCATAATGCCCTCCCAGGCCATCCATGTTGCTACAAATTGCAAAATTTCAGTCTTTTATATGGCTGAGTAGTAGTCCATTGTGTGTGGGTGTATACACACACACACACACACACACACACACACACACACACATCTTTTTTATTCATTCATCTGTTGATGGACATTGGACATTTAGGCTGTTTCCATATCTTGGCAATTGTAAACAATGCTGCTATGGACATTTTGGTGTATGTATCTTTTAGAATTAGTGTTTTTGTTTTTTTCAGATATATATGCAGGAGTGAAATTGCTGGCTCATATGGTAGTCTTATTTTCAGTTTTTTGAGAAACCTCCATACTGTTCCACAGTGGCTGCACCAATTTACATTTCTACCAACAGTGTAGGAGGTTTCCCTCTGCTTCACATCCTTGCCAACTTTCATTATTTGTGTTCTTTTTGACAATAGCCATTCTGGCAGGTGAGAGGTGATATCTCATTGTGGTTTTGATTTGCATTTCCCTGATGATGAGCGATGCTGAGCATCTTTTTGTAGGCCTCTTGGCCATCTGCATTTCCTCTTTGGAAAAATGTCTATTCAGTTCTTCTGCCCATTTTTAATTGGATTGTTTGGTTTTTTGATGTTGAATTGTATGAGCTGTTTATATATTTTGGATATTAACTCCTTATCGGTCATAACATTTGCAAATATTTTCTCCTATTCAGTAGGTTGCCTTTTGTTTTGTCGATGGTTTCCTCTGAAGTGCAAAAGCTTTTAAATTTAATTAGTCCCATTTGTTTAATTTTGCTTTTATTTCCTTTGCTTTAGGAGACAAATCCAAAAAAAATATTGCTATGGTTTATGTCAGTGTTCTGCCTATGCTTTCCTCTAAGAGTTTAACTGTCACTGCTTGCAGATGACATGATACTATACATAGAAAATCCTAAAGATGCCACCAGAAAATTACTAGAGTTCATCAATGAATTCGGTAAATTTGTAGGATACAAAATTAATATACAGAAATCTGTTGCACTTCTATACACTAACAAACTATCAAAAAGAGAAATTGAGGTAACAATCCCGTTTACTATTGCATCAAAAAGAATAAAATACCTAGGAATAAACCTACCTCAGGAGGTAAAATGCCTGTACTCAGAAAACTACGAGACTGATGAAAGAAATTGAAGATGACAAACAGATGGAAAGATATACCATATTCTTGGATTGGAAGAATTAATATTGTTAAAATGACCATACTACCCAAGGCAATCTACAGATTCAATGCAATCTCTATCAAAATACCAATGGCATTTTTTACTGGAACTGGAGCAAATAATTTTAAAATTTGTATGGAAACACAAAAGACCCTAAACTGTCAAAACATTCTTGAGAAAGAAGAACAGAGCTGGAAGAATCATGCTCCCTTGCTTCAGACTATGTTACAAAGCTAATCAAAACAGTATGGTACTGGCACAAAAACAGACACATAGATCAATGAAACAGAATAGAGATCCCAGGAATAAACCCCCACACTTCTGGTTAATTAATCTATGACAAAAGAGACAAGAATATACAATGGATAAAAGACAGTCTCTTCAATTAGTGGTGCTGGGAAAACTGGACAGCTAAATGTAAAAGAATGAAATTAGAACATTCTCTAAGACCACATACAAAAATAAACTCAAAATGGTTTAGAGACCTGAATGTAAGACCACCCCCATTCTTCTAGAGGATCTACTCTGTCTCATCACATTAGTTTCCACAACACCATAGAGGTAGAGAGTAGAATGAAGAATTGTGAGCTTCTTCAGAAACGTTATTTCACTAAAGCAAAATATTATTATCTACATTTTCCTGTTTTTCTTTACTAATACACATGCTTTCTTTCACTGCCTTAACCAGTATCCATTATAAAATTAAAATTATAAGCATATCCAGTTGAAACTTACATAGTCAATGCTGTGTCAATTTTTCAGACCATCAGTAGAGAGCCTCCAAGGGGTGGTAAGTCTTTTATGACAGCCAGACTATGGTAGCAATTGCCAGAATAGCCTAGAAATGCTATTAAATGAAAGTACTTTGAGCAACTCTTCAAATGTAGGATGTGTGTGTGTTGGGGGCGGAGGAGTACTTTTAAATATGGTATTGCATTTTAAGAGACATTCCCACCGTTAGTAGAGATGAAAAAATTTACAGAGAATGAAAGCAATGGATCCAATTTTAAGTATGATCACCCACATAATTCAAGTTCTAAATGTGTGAGTTGTCAGTTTTGAAATCATTTGCTTTACAGTCAGGTTAGATGTAAGAGCTGGGGTGGGGGGAAAGGAAATGACACTAACCTGAGCTGCAACCTGATTGTACAATGTTCCATTCTTATTTCCACTTAAACTTGTGGGATATTGGTGTAGGCTGTTTTTGAAATCTGTATCTCCAGCACACACCAAAGCCCTGATTTATTTTTATTAGTAATATAGAAGGCTTTTCTTTTTTTGGAGGGGTGAAATAATTGCATAGACTTTCTTCAATTACATTGTACCATATGTTGTAAGATAAGTTATATGAGCATATGTATTTCACTATGAACATGAGCACATCAAGAAGAGAACACGGGGTATTTGGACACTTTCACTGTATGCCATCTCTTCTCCAACCTCATCAAAACCCCTGAAATCTCAGGAAATTTGGATGCTAATCACCTGTGAATCTTCTCACATAAAATTTCCAGTAGTTCCTGAAGTTAATACGACCAAAAATGCCAATAGAACAGACTTTGCTATATTACAGAACATCTGGTTCTGATCCTGGCAAGAGAAAATGAAAAGTAATGGAAACCAGTATTTTGCCAGAATATGTTTTTTTCAAGGTTCTTTTTTAGAAATGGGCAGAGATTCAATGGGCATCAATTCCAGGAATTGCTGGTTCCCTCCCCATTTTCGTTTCTATAGCTCTTTCAATTATGCACACACCCAGATTTATATGCAGCCATATCTTCTTTTATTTGTAGAGCAAATCTTCAATTCACTAGAAATTTCTGATCTATAACGTGGTACACTTGCAACAGAGTCAACATTATAAACCTTTCATGAAACAGGATTATAGCTACTAATTAGAACCTGTTTTGCATTTACTATTTAAAAAACAAGTGGTGAGTGTTCACGATATGTCAGTGACACTGACCTCTTTTATTATATTCATATTTCTCAAAGCTTATAAATCCACAATAGATCTTATATTTCACAGAAACAATACTGTTCTAAAGACAAAGTATGTTATTATGTTTGCTGTTATAAAAGGAATTTTTTTAAATGCTACATTTAAACACAGAAAAATAATAGTGTAAATATATATATACTCATATATATGTATTCACATGTAACAAATATAATTTAATTTCATATAGAAGAAAACATCACTCTCTTTTGGGTCTTTTAATGAAAAGGAATAAATTTGTCCAGGGATTTAATATTATAGGAACACTTATCAATAAGCTACATTCCTAGAAAAGCATGAAGAGGTGTAACAAGGCATAATAAGGTGTATGTCTAGGGATGCTTTACATTTCATTTTATTTGAAATTAAAGCCAAAGAACAGTCAGATGTTTATGACTCTGCTGGAAAAAGGAGAACATTTTCATTTTCCCATCTCTGTATATCTCCGCCTGCCCTGTAATCAAAGTAAATTTCTTGTGAAAAGTGGAATTTTAGATACCTTGGACAGGGAAAGA
>NW_006774574.1:1804253-1807339 GCF_000442215.2 Lipotes vexillifer
CCGATAGGACTATGGGGGGAACAGGGATGGAGAGAAGGCAGGAATTCAGAAAATTAGAACTAAGTACTTTAAAGCAACCTATGGCATTATGAATGTTTTATTGTTAAACTAAAAAACATATTTCTATCACATTGATATAATTTCATTGTTTTGTGGTTCACATTACTGAAGGTTCTGATAGAGATTCAATCTTAATAAATTCAAAAAGCATTTCTCTTTAGTATTTCTATTCAACTTCTAGTTTTAGAAGAAAAGATCTGTAAAATATTAGGAAAATAAACAATTGGGGGTCTTTCCAAGTTTTCTCACAGTGTTGATATAAATCTGTGAAATATGCCCTCCTCTGTGTCTTTCAGCTTCCTATTAGTAACATGGATCTATAACCCATGGTGCTGCCTTCTTCCCAAAGCTTGTGTTTGTTCAAGGACAAACACAATCCTATTTTTCTCATATCAGCAAATTCCCTAGGATTGAAGAAAAATTTGCACTAAATCCTTCAAAACATTAAATCCTGTGTAACCAAAATTAAACTTACATAAAATATTTTTCAAAGTTTTCAGCACTCCCTGTTATCCTTCCATATGTTCAGTGTTTGTTTTTCGTGCTGAACAAATAAAAAGGGGAAACTAGTGTTAAGAGAAGGATATTCGAGTTACTTTAGTGAAGTACTGCCTATCTATCAAAGCCGTTCCCAGTTTTGGTGCAAAACTGGATGCAAATTTTAATTAACCTAATTAATTTGTGTATTCAGTGAAAAATGTGTGCACCCCAAAGGTTTAAGCAGGCCATGACCTCTCAGGTAACTACATGTTTTGATATGTGTCCAAACCCCAAATAAAAATTTGAAACCATTTGGGAAGGTCTCGAGTGAATGTTCTTGATATTTAAAATATGCTCTGCCTTACCATATGTTTGTAGAATTCTGAATATTGGCCAGTTTCTCTTTGCGAACAGTTGCAGTGCTAGGACTGACTTTTAGAAATTCCTCACTACAGTAGAGTGTCTTGTGAGTTTTGTGCGTATGAACTGTATGAATTTTTAAGTTTGGAAGGGGGGCAGTGGGGTTGGTTGAAATTCGAGGAGTAGGAGGCGAAATAGGTTGCAAAGAAGGACGTTGTACCCTTTGGAAATGGTGGCAGAATACGCGATGGGCAGCAGCACAGGTCTCTTTCCTTTGTGAGAAGCTTGGCCAGTTCTTGTGTCTCTGGACCACTGGCATGTAGCTGAAAGCAAAGTGCTGTGAGTCCCATGTGGTCAGAAGGAGAGTGCTGTGGACAGAGGACACACTGGTGACTGAAGGCCACCAGCTCTGTGTCTTAAGGAGAGTTGAGGGCACTATCCATGGAGAAATAGAATGAGAGCTTTCAGAACCAATGGACTGGTTTTCATTCCAAGTCTGTCTTTCTAACTGGTGGTTCTGGGTAAGCTGCTTAACCTCTCAGAGCTTTGGGTTCCCCATCTGTAAAACGGGGGTCATGGAATTTGTCTGTACAGGGTTATACTAAGGATGAATGCTCTCCAAACAAATGTACTAGTACCTAGTAGGCTTTCAATCAAGACTTCTCCCTCAGCCTGTTCTCCCTCCATGATCTTACCCATGCTTGAGGTTTAAACTGAGATATATGCTGATAATCCCCAAATCTATGATACAACTGTATAATAAACCCTTCTCTTTAGTGTTTCAGACTCATAAAGCCAGTCCCCCCCTTCTCTCTCCATTGAGTTAACACAATAGTTCTCTAAACAGTCTCCCTGCCTGATGCCCTCAAATGCATCCTCCACACATTTGGCAAAATGACCCTAAAATGCAAACCTAACAGGTCTTTCCCTTTTGGAAAGCACTCAATCATGCCTCATCACCTATGCAAGGTCTGCAATCTGTGGTCTAAGGGCCACACACACACACACACACAAAGAGTGTGCAACAGGCTGATTGTGGTCTGTAAAGTCTAAAATATTTACTCTCTGGACCTTGACAGGAAACATTTGCCAAGCAGGATACGCTTCAGGTCCTGACTCACACACAACTCTCCCGGGTCTTCTCTTGCCCCTCCTTACCTTCAGCCGTACTGAACCACTTGTATGTTGTTTAGTCATAGAGAATCTATAATTCCATGTCCCTGTGTGTGGCACAGCCTGTGATCTCTGTCACAAATGTCTTTTCTCTTATCTTCAGCTGGCTAACACCTACTCATTCATTAATTTTCACAGCAGCTCTCTCCTCCTCCAGGAAGCCTTCTTTGAATACCTGCCTCAGGCATGCTGACCAAACAGAGTTCATTGTCCTTTCTTCTGTACTCCCATCATCACTTATGAATATCCCTAATATTATAACTCACATTATATTATTTTTCTCATATGGGTCATACTTTCCAGCTTCTTTGTGTGCCTGATAATATTTGATTAGATGCCAGACATTGTAAATTTAGCCTTGTTAGATACGGATATTTTTGTATGGCTTTGTTCTGAGACACATTTAAGTTACTTGAAAAGAGTTTGACTCTTTGGGGTCATGGTTTTAAGCTTTGTTAAACTGGAAAAGAGCAGCCTTTAGTCTAGTGCTAATTTGGGCCCACTACTGAGTGATGCTCTGTGAATTATGAGGTTTTTCCACTCTGGCTGGTGGGAAAACAAATTATCCTCAGCTCTAAGTGAGCACCAAGCATTATTTCTTCAATTCATTCAGATGGTTCTTCACTTGGCCTTGGATAGCTCCCTCGGCAGCCATGCTCTCAGTACCCTACGGAAGATTACAGGGGCCTCCAAGGCTTGGGCCTCCAAGGCTCTCTTTGCAGTGCTTTTTTTTCCTGCAGTCTACCATCTACCATGAGAACTCCAGCTGCTTGGTCTCCCAGAACCCTCAGCTCCAGCTCCTCAACTCAGAGAATCCACTGAGCTCTGACTGGGCTCCTCCTCCTGGCATGGAGGCCTGGAAACTCTCTGCAGACAGTAAGCTGGGGCTGTCTTAAGGCTCACCTAATTAATTTCTCATCTCTCAGTAATCACTGTCCTTTGTTGCCTGATGTTCACTGTCTTAAGAATCATTGATTTATAGATTTTGTCCTTTTTTAAGTTGTTTCAGCAGG
>NW_006774574.1:1807561-1827254 GCF_000442215.2 Lipotes vexillifer
TCAGCAGGAGGCTAAATTCTGTTACTTCATCTTGATCAGAAGCGGAAATACCACATTATTTTACCACTATTAACTTATGACTGTATTTCCCCTTGCTAAACTGCAAGGTCCTTAATAGCAGGGCTATTAAGCACCTAGTACCATGCTGTATTTTACACATAGTACTTTCTCAACAAGTTTTTTTAAACAAATGTCAGGGCAAAAGAAAAGTATGAAAGAGACAGAATTAAATGGATCTTCCGTCTTCTGCAGGGTTCCCCTGGACACTGTTATTGCTAGAGTTCTCTTTAAACACACGGCTGAACTCTCTGCAATACTAATCTTAAAGCAAGGCTGCTTACAAAGCCACTTAAAAAATGGTGCTCAATCACTATTTATCACTATTTACTATTTATCACTATTTATCACTATTTTTATCACTATTAATCAGAGGCCATAAGAAACATCGTATTAGAATATAAAAATCAAACAGTATTGCTTGACTTAGTCTGATAATAATAAGTACTAAAGCTCCCTGAATTACAGAGTTTCTTTCATTGATAATGGTTTGAACTTCTCTGGTTATATTTCCATGTTGTGGGAAGACAATTATATGATGTTTAGCTAAAGAAATGTTTCAGTAATTGCTTTCATTAAACATTTCATGTAGATTATTAGCTCACACATTATTACCTGACAATCTGACAAATCTGCACTCTTTAGTGGAAGAAAATGATATTGGATTGACAATTAATAACATTAAATTCCTAGTTTTACAAAAAGCTGTTGCTAGTGAAGATAGCTTTGAATACTATTATGGATTGAATTATGTCCCCTCAAAACTTATACATTGGAGTTCTAACCCCCAGTATCTCATAATGTGACCTTATTTGGAAATAGGGTCACTGCAGATGTAATTTGTTAAGATGAAGTCATACTGGAGTAGGGTGGGCCCCTAATCTGATATAACTGATGTCCTTTTAAATAAGGGAAATTTGGATACACATAGGGAGAACTTCATCTGAAAATGAAGGCAGAGATGGGGGCGATGCTTTTACAAGCCGAGGAAGGTCAAAGATTTATAGAAAATCACCAGAAGATAGGCAAGAGGCAGGCAAAAGATTCTCTACACAGCCCTCAGAAGGAATCAATTCTGATAACAACTTGATGTTGGACTTCTAGCCTCTAGAATCGTGAGACAATACATTTCTGTTATTTACACTACACCACTCAGTTTGTGGTACTTTATTATGTCGAACCTAGAAAACTAACACAAAGTTTGAGTGAGGATGTACATCTATTATCTACTTGTCCTTAAACATAAGGATAAGAAGTTGGAAATTAACATCTCTTGCACATCTCTGGTAATATTATCTCACTTAAATATCACATTTCTATAACATAGGTCTTCTCATCCTTAATACACACATGATTGAACTGATACTCAGGTGAAATAACCTGTCCAAACTGTAGAATCAGAATTCTAAACCCTAGTTTATCTGATCCAAAGCCCATATATTTTTCTTTTATATCACAATACCCAGGATACATCAAATATTGAAGAAGCAGGAAATGTGAGTATAGAATTTAGCTGATGAGCAATCTTAATTCCCCTTTGCCGTGTAAGGTTAAAAATTCACAGGTTCTAGGGATTAGGACATACACGTCTCTTGGGGGGGCAGATTATTCTGCCTACCACAGGGTCTAAGGCAGGTTATATGGGGCTTGTAATAAGCCCATATAAAAGAATCATAGCAGAATTCTTAAGAGTTTTGAAATGAAGCCATTTCATCTTTGTCAGATATTTTTTCTCCTTTGGGGAAATAGCTGATTGTTTGACTTGCTAGTGAACTTTGATGGAGACTGACTCTTTAATGATGGAATATCAGGTGAAAATGTGTTGGAAGACAGTTCTCCATGGGTCTTTCATGTTTCTGCACATCTCATTTTCAGGTCTATGTGATGTATCCCTTCAGTACAAAGTTGGGGCAGTTTTGTTAACAGCCCCTTTAAAAGCCTGGGGTTTCCTAAGTGCAGGGTTCCTCAGCTGTGACACAACGAATTATGTATGCAGCACCCACCTGGGCCCTGTGGGATCTGGGGGACAAAGGAACTGATGCAAACATGAAGCTTTGTCTTCTTTTACTCTGCCATGAGTAATAAAGTCCTTTGTGTCTAACCCAGGAATTGTGTATCTTCTGCCAGCAGCTCTGAAACTGTAGCAGGCTAACTTGTTAGCTTGCCAGAAGAGTAAAATCTCAGACCCTTCCTAGTTCGTGAGCTTTGATGACAAGGATGGGATGCTGACAGAGACATACAAGGCTTTCTGGAAAAGGAAAGAACAAGGGCTCTTCGTGGACTAGGTTAAGCAATCTGAGGAGCCTTCCCAGGATCCAGTAGCAAATGCTCTCACTCAAGTGGTGGGTGATATTGGAGGGTAAAGTTCTCTTCCTGTCTTACGTTTCAATGAGGCTGAGTGCCAGGATGTAGGGTAGAAACAGGCTGCCTCAGTGGTGTGTGTCTTGTTGCTCACTTTCCTCCAGGTAGGAAGAGGAAGAGTCAAGCAGGCTGTAGATCTAATATAGCGCTTTGGGTGGAAGAGCATTAGAAGTTCATTTGGCTGAGTCATGATACACTCACTCAAAACCAGAAGTGCCTTGCTTACTGCCCTGGAGTCTCTCTCTCTCCGACCCTGATCCCTCGTTTGCACCAGACCCCAACCTCAGCTGCTTCCTCAGTATGCTGGAGAATATTGGAGAGGGAAGGATTCTGTCTCCTATGGTTCTGTTAGACATGAGAGCCCAGTCTCCATCCTACAGAGACCCAGCAGAGAAGAGGTGCCTGGATCCCACTGATAGGTTTTTGGTCAGGGGTCAAATGGGGGAGAAAAGCTAACAAGACCTGTTGACTGGGGTCTTTTGGTCAGTTCAAAGTATTACTTTTGCTGTTTTACAAAGTGATGTGTATATGCTTGTATTTCCTTGTCATATAAGTACCCAAGGAGATTATCCCAATCTGGATAGAGGGAAGTGCTAGTGGGACAACCTCCACTGCCACTTGCCACCAGAGGGGCTTCAGGATTGAATATGAGTGTTATTCTTCCCTCTGATATCCAAAGCTTTCATTATAGAGATGATGCGTTTTTGTTTGGCAAATTAGAAATTTCAGTCTCAGTGACCCTGACGAGCCCTGATGAGTTATCATATTTCTGCCAACAGGGGTAGCTGATCAATCTTGAGAAAACTCATATTTGCCAAGTAAATCTTCTTAGGACTATAAGGATGGATTCACAACGCTCAGTCCATCCAGTAGCCAGAAAACAACTGCTGTGTCTTTCGCCCCTCATCACCAAAAAGGAGGTCCAGCACCTTATTTTGACACATCGGGTATTGGAGACTGTACAAGTCTCTGCAACTTATGCTTTTGCCAATAGGAGCCTCTAGCAAAGGGACGCAGCCTCCACCCGGAAGCAGCCCTTGGGGTTTTAAACTTGTGTTCTCCCTGACATGCTACCAGGCATATACCTTCAGAAAATCAGCTACTAGCTTGCTACTGAGTTCTTGTCAAAACTTAATATCTGGTCCATGGAGGCCTGACCTGACATTCCATTTTTAGGTGGTCTAATTTGGATTCAATGACTAGCAGTGGGAAGGGATCAAAAAGCATTGTTTGTCAAATGGAAATGATATAGTCAAGGAAGTACCCTGCCTGGCCCCAGTGCCATCTCAGTTTTACATAAAAAATTGGCAGCTATATGGGGATATATGTATACATAGAGCTGATTCACTTTGTTGTACAGCAGAAACCAATACAACATTGTAAAGCAATTATATTCTAATAAAGATGTAAAAAAAAAATTGACATCTATCCTTCTGGGGGAAACTTTATCCCTTACTCCCCCACAGGAAATTAAGCTTCCGGCTCAATGGGGACCTTGATGCTCAGAGATTCTCCCAAATGCCTGGGCCTGTTTCACCAATGTTGGCACTTTTTTGGGATACTGATCAGCTGACTCCACACTAGCCCTTGAAACTAATCTATGTCATGCCTTTGCCTTTCCAGAACATTTGCCATCTGATAATGATGCATCTTTTATCACAGAAACTACCTATTCTAGTTCCCCTTCCCCTAGGCCGCATACCTTAGCAATGCAATTTGGTCATTGAACGCAACAGTCCCCAGAAAGTGATAACCCTCTGTCACCTGTTCCCAGGTGATTTTCAGGATGAAAATGGTTGGGGGGGGGTCAAAGGGATTTATTTGAAAAATCGGGGATTCCCTTTTGAATATTATTGGGGATGATGCATCTTTCTTTTTCCTAACAGTAATCCCAGGCTAGCCTGGTTGATACATCCTCCAGAAGGGAGCCCAGCCAGAAGGGGCCTACAGGAATCAAGCTTAATTCTGGTTAAATTTTATAAAAGTGACCTTGATTATGTGGCACATGATCCTTCCAGGTGAAGAGACTGGGTACAAGTAAAGTATGGCTGGGAGAAAGGTGAAGTCATGCCCTAAATGGGACACACTGATTTTATCGTGGGAGAGGGGCCACCTTATACCCTGAGATGTGTGGGACAAGGAAGGACGTTGACGATCCTGGCATCTTCCTCCAGAAGAACTGCATCCTGATAGAGCTCCCCCACTGCTTAAGGCACTGTTGCAAGTGCCTTAAAATGAACTGACTGCTGGTCTGCCATTCCTTGCCAAGTGGCTTTGACCATGATTTGATCATCATTTCCTTTAGTCTTACTGTGAAGTCTATCAGAGGCAGCAGGACGTGGCCTGAGCCCCTGTGCCACTCACACAAAACACCTATCTCCAGATGTCCCCATCCCCATGCTCAGTCATTTCATGTGGTAGATTAGCTGGTGTCACGGGCAAATAGGACAGATTGGACTGACTCCCTTCAGGTAGTCCCTCCAATAGGTACTGGACCCGGCTATTCAAAATGAACTAGAATCGCAAAACCCAGTAGCCATTCAAGAGGCCATTTAGGAGGCACTGTATACTTTTGCCACCAACTGATGTAAGTTTCACTGAATGCCTCAACACTTGTAAACTCTTTCCTTCAAGGAATGCCATGTGTAACCTCAGGATTGTGCTTCTTCTGTGGAAGCCAGACTTTTATTTGCTCACCTCCTTGAATGCAAATCCACTGTGTATGCAGCACCCATTTGAGTTGACCACCACATCTTCCCCATGGAACCAGTACAAACTCGTGGTCACCTGCATTGCCATGAGTGATCAAGTCCTGACCCAGGAGTCTTCTGCCAGCATCTATATGCAACTGTGGCAAAGTCATTTCTCACCCACAAGCAGGGTAAACCCTTAGATCCTTCATAGTTATTGACAAGCCACCATCATGAGCTGGGTACTCCTTCTGGCTATGAGGTTGAACACATACAGCAGCAGCCAAATGGCAATAGTGTCCATGGAAAAGGGATAAGCTGACCCAGAAGGTAAAAGTTAGTTGCATAAGCCAATTACTTACACCCTTAGCTTTTCTAGCGCTATGTTGTTTCCTCTTCGTTAATTGGTATGGCTTTCTGGAGCGTTCAAGCCTAGTTTGTTAGATTTTCTTGTATGTTAACACAAGTTGAAGTGGGCTGCTGTGGTATACAGCCCCATTCAGCCTGACCTTGAAATCTTCCCAGTGGAGAAGACTTCTTCACCTAGAAAGGAAGGAAGGATAAATCAAGGTCAGGTTCTACAGTGATTCCTGGCTAATGACTAATAGTCTGGCTGAGTCTTCAGTCCATATGTAAAAGATGTTCTAAAAATAGGACCAGAGCATGGGAATAGTCATATGCCATGTGATTATTCAACAAAAGACCTCTATCAAAGAAGATATTCTGAATAATCAGGCATTATTATTATCAGGATGGTCTACTCTGTAAATGATTGTACTTCTATGGAAGAACTGTTCTAGTTACCTCAGGGTTTGATCAATAGGTTAATGAACAAGGGGGCCGTGGTGAGAGTGATAGAGGCTATTACAGAACAAATAATCTGTACTTTTTTAACCATCTTAGTTTGCCCAGGTTAGTGTAACAAAATACCATAGACTGTGTGCCTTCAACATTTATTTCTGACAGTTCTGGAGGCTGGAAGGCCAAGAGCAGGGTGCCAGCAAGGTCAGGTCCTGGTGAGAGCTGGCTTCCTGGCTTATAGACAGCCACCTTCTCAGCTTATCTTCAAATAGCCGAGAGAGCAGTATGGTCTCTTCATCTCCTTATATGAGAACCTGTCCCATCCTGGAGGCTCCACTACCATGACCTCCAAATCCAATTACCTCCCAAAAGTACTGCCTCAAAACACAGCCAAATTGCATATTAGGCCTCAACTCAAATTTTGAGAAGACACAAACACTCAGTCCATAACATTAACTAAAACTAACCTGGTAACTGCCAATACAGAATGCCTATTTTCTCAGTAGCAGCGACCATTCCATTATGGAACTGTGTTGTAAGGACCCGTTAGTTACCAGATGATAGGCTCATCAGGTTGAAAACATAATTATGGAAGGCAACATAACACAGGGAGTAGGAAGTGACTTGTATTCATTGGATTAGACAACTTATTTAAGGTTTTAGATTTACTCTCCTTTCTTGCTTGATATCTGCTAGTAATATCTTCAGAGGACTTAATGTTTTTTATACTTTTTACAAGGTAAACAATATAATACAGCTTCAAATCAAGTAAGACCTGATAATCATGAGGTTTAGTAATTTTACCATGGGTGCCATCTCCAAGACAATGTTAGCCTTATAGAATATCCAGGATCACATATTTCTCAAAAATATCTGTGTGTAATTTCCCCAATTTTTTCCTTATATATCTTAATTATATTGCCTTTAAGAATCTAACTTTTATAGATCAGTCATTACTTTCACAGCAAATTTGTGATCAAAATAGCTATTCAATATGTCTTATAGAAGCTACCAATGCCCTAAATTCTCAATAACTTTCAATATCTGATCTCATTGTGTCTAGCTTATCTTAATTTTATCTAGGTACCTTTCCAAATTTGCTTTTTTGTCATGACATACTACATTAAAAATTAACTTCTCCAATAAAAAAGAAGACACTAATTTGAAAAGATGTATGCACCAAAATGTTCATAACAACATGTCAAGATATGGAAGCAGCCTAAGTGTCCAGCAACAGATGAATGGATAAAGAAGACGTATATATCTGTACAGTGGAATACAATTCAGCCACAGAAAAGAATTGTTTGCCATTTGCAACAACATAGATGGATTTGGAGGGTATTATTCTAAGTGAAATAAGTTAGAGAAAGACAAATACTGTATGTTATCACTTACATGTGGACTCTAAAAAATACAACTAGTGAATATAACAAAAAAGAAACAGACTCACAGATACAGAGAACAAACTACTGATTACCAGGGGGAAAGGAAAAAGAGCGGAGGGGCAAAATAGGGGTAGGGGATTAAGAGGTACAAACTACTATGTATAAAATAAATGATATACAAGGATATATTGTACAGCACAGGGAATATAGCCAATATTTTATAATAACTATAAATGGAATATAACCTTTAAAATTGTGAATCACGATGCCATACACCTGAAACATATAGTATAGTAGATCAACATTATCTCAGTTAAAAAAACTGACTTCTCCAATTAATTTTATCTCAGTATATCTAGTTGATTGAACACGTATTTTTTTGAGCTCTTACAATTTATACAGTATTTCCTTAGGATTAAGGGAATAGAAAGATGCATAAGAAAAAGTCCTAGATTTAGAGCATTGGCAGTTATACAAATTTTCATCATTCATTTAGTAAAGGCTTCTCCCATGCCTCTAAAATGTTTGAATCTGAAGGGAATGCTGAAAAGACCCATGGTTGGAATAATACTCTTTCGGGTAGCGAAAGACAATATTAGCCTAAAGATACGCCAGTGCCAATAGACTGCCTCCTCTCATAGATATTATGCTATGAAGTCATAGTTTAATTTGGGGTTCTTTATGTTCCATATTGACAGCCTCATGAACTGTTCAGTTTCTGCCTGAAAAATTGAATGCCGGTGTCTCTAAGAGCTTGAAATTTTAAACTTTGTATTCCTATTTTGTTTAATAAGTGCTTTTCATAAACCATCATTTCAACTCTGCTCAAGAAAAGTAAGTTCTGTTATAACATTTCACCTAATTTTGGAAGACAGTTTTAAGAAACTAGTCTCCAACAGGCAAGGAAATTATCATTTACTGCAACATTAACTGAAATGAAGTTAAAAATGGTAAAACTTATTTCATAAATTGGCATTTTCTTTACAATTCTTCCCAATGTTTTTCTTTATTTTTTTTAAAACAATTTACATTATAACTTTTTAAAATCTTCACAAAAGTGATATAACTGCTGCACAGCTCAATTATAATAACTGCAGAGCAAGGATTTCCAAGCATTTTGCCCTTTGTTCAATTTTTTTTTTGGCTTCCTGAGAGAAGGTTATTGTACAGTAATTACACACCTTGTTATACCTTATGACGTTAGTACTGTACACTCTTCTCTGTTACCTTTTTAGCAAGAGGATGGGATGTGACACAGGACTAACAGCATGAATTGACAGGAATGAATCTTTAATAATTCCTGGCTCCAAACAGAAGCACTAATTATGATTAAGATAATTAGATTAAACTAATGAGAAAAGTAGAGCTAATATATCCAAGTCCCTCCAGATTTCTTTCTCCTTCTTCTCCAGGATACAGACACTTTCAATAGGAAAGAGTTAAGAAAAGAAATGTTAAGAAGAGAGAGAGAGAGAGAGGAATCATGAGAAGGACTTCATTTTTACCCCATACCTAACTTTCTCACTATCCAAATTCTGGTTTTCACCCAAGCAGGTTATAAAAAGAATGTATACCAGGCTTCCCTGGTGGCGCAGCGGTTGAGAATCTGCCTGCCAATGCAGGGGACACGGGTTCGAGCTCTGGTCTGGGAAGATCCCACATGCCACGGAGCAACTACTGAGCCTGCGCGTCTGGAGCCTGTGCTCTGTAACAAGAGAGGCCGCGATAGTGAGAGGCCCGCGCACCGCGATGAAGAGTGGCCCCCGCTTGCCGCAACTAGAGAAAGCCCTTGCACAGAAAAGAAGACCCAATGCAGCAAAAATAAATAAATTAATTAATTAAAAAAAATAGAATGTATACCATGCATGTGGTCCCCTCCATCTCCCAATTTTCAGTTCTTCTTTCTTTCACATTTCAGTGAGTTAAAAATCAATTATTAAAAGATGCCATCTCAACCTTCTCTATAATAGTTCAGGAATTATTCAGTATTACTATATCAATTTCAGATGAGTCCTAGTCCTCAAATTCAGGTGATCAATAAGCAGGTAAAACCTGGTCATACAGTAACTCATTCATTCAATATTTATTGAATGCTCATTATGGGCCAGACTCTGGTCTGGGACAACACATTTATTGGTGAGAAAGAGAGACATAAATAAATCCATGCAATCATGGAGCTTATAGTCTGGGAGGAGATAGATGCTGATTAAGAAATTAAGGTGAAAATCTCATAAAGAAGACGTATAGGGTGGAAGCATGTAATGAGACCTAGACTATTCTGGAATAGGACAAACTGATTTAGATAAAGTGAAGACAGGCATCCTCGTAGAAGACAATTTTAAATTAATCGCAAAGCCTTATAGAAGTTAGTACAGGGACTTCGTTGGTGGCTCAGTGGTTAAGACTCTGTGTTCCCAATGCAGGGGTCCCGGGTTTGATCCCTGGTCAGGGAACTAGATTCCACATACATGCCACAACTAAGAGTTCGCATGTCACAACTAAGGGGCTTGCATGCCTCAACAAAAGAGCTGGCGAGCTGCTAGTAAGGAGCCTGCCTCACAACTAAGACCAAGCCCGACCGAATAAAAATAATAAATACATAAATATTTTTTTTGAAAAAGGAGCTAGTACAGATATCTGCACCTGAGAAAGGAGAGTTGATGGAGATTAAGAATGACAATCGCAGCAGAGGAAACATGTGCAAAGGCCTGGAGGTGAGGAAAAGCATACTGCAGTCCATGAACTAAGAGCGTTAATATGATTGGAGCATTGAGAACAACGAGGGTGTTTCTTAAAGAGGTTCCTTACATCGCTGTCTTAAGCCGTCTTTTCATTTTATACTATGTCTATGGCTTCAATGGACCATGACTTTTATTATGATCTACAAGAAAATGGTTTACAATTTTATTTCTGTAGCTGAGACAGTCTCTTCTGAACTCTACATAGTTATATACTACAGTCCACTCAAGGTCTCCAACTGACTGCCTCCAAGGCACCTCAAATTCCATATATACAAAATCAGACTATTAACTTCCCCTGAAAATTATCCTCTTCTAATGTTCCCTGTCTTTTCATTATCTTATCTTAAAGACCAGAAATTAGGCTCCATTTTGGACAATTATCTCCATCTTCCTCCTCTACCTTACCCAATGTGTAATCAAACATGTTAATTTTACTTCTTGCCTGTCTCTTCAGTAGGTTAATTTCTCTCTGCCTCCACCATCACTACTTAGTCTAAGCAATCATCAGCTTACTTCTGAACTACTAACAACCCACGCCTTGGTTCTCTTGCATCCATTTTCTGGTCATGCCATATTTATTCTCCACACTGCAACATTAAAATTATTTCACACATTGTAGATTTCCCTTCTCTGCTTAGGATAGAGAAAACTGGAAAGAAAATCACTCCCATCCTTACAAAAATGAAAACACTGGACAATCTACAAATTCACCTGTTTTCTTGAACTACTTATAGAGCAAAGGTCACAGGACAAGCAACACCTGAAATCCAAGGAAGACAGGTCCCTGAAAAGAGAGATGTTATTCTAACACTACATTATTTGAGGCAGATTCCACAGAGCAATGGTAAAAATGATTGAGCTAGAAATTTTTAAGAAACTGGTAAAAGCTGAGTGTGGGCTAACATGAGGAAAGAACTCCTAGGGGTGCAGGTATATGGGGAAAAAAAGAGTCCAGAGGAAACATTACTTGTAGGTAGTACTGTGGGGAGATGGAAACAGCAGGCACTATCTTCTTTATTGAATAAAGTCCTTATACTGTAAGGAGGATAACAAACAATACTCCTCCGCTTAGGGCACTGTTAAAAATTCATTCCATTAATGAGTTGACTAGGTTGTATTTTTATTCTTGGAGGAAATATGAGAGACCAGATATGTGATTATAATGGATTTCTAGTTAAAATGAACTATCTATGACTTATAGAAATGTGCTCTAAAAATACAAGCTGACTATTCATAAGCTTTAAAAACAACTCATTGCAGCAGGTGGAGGGCAACAGAAAAAAAAAATCCTCTACTAATGGGGTGGCAGGAATATGTACTGTGCCAAGAAGTAAAGCTGGGAAAAGGGCAGGGGCACTAAGAAGGCCACATAACCTAAGTCCAGCAACACAGTTCTTCCTAATACTGAGGCTTAATCAGGAAAACAGAAAAAAAACTCCATACTTCCTCCTACCACCATTCTAACAGGTTTAGAGGAAAAAGTAGCAGCAGTATACTGATGTAAGAGAGACAGGAGCACGTAGAGAGACCCTCTCTGAATGATAAAACAAAGGAAATTACAAATGATAAAACAAAGAGACTACAACTAAGATTGGAACAGATATTGAGGGAAACTTTCTGGCAAACCAGCTCCCATCTTAAGCATAAAGTAATGATAGAGGAATTTGAAGTCAGTGGTGCACTTATAATAACCATAGCAGTAACAAATACCAAATCCTGCTCAACTCTGGAAAAACAGACTCTGAATCTCACAGTAACAGCCTAGAACAAGAAAAGGCATGCCTAATTCCAGCCATAAAATCTCAGCCTCTGCTATCCTAAATATAATGTTCAAATTTCAACAACCAAAAAAAAAACCTAAAACTGTAAGTCATAAAAAAAAATCAAGAAAAACAGCACAGTGGCAAAAGACAAAGCAATCTCTTTGATTTGAACCAGACTCAGACATGACACAGGTGGAAATATCAAGACAGGAAACTTTAAATAACTGTAGTTAATATTTTAAATGCTCTAATGGAAAAGATAGAACATAAGATAAATTATTTCAGCATAGAGATAGAAACTATAAAAAAGAATCAAATGAAAATGCTATAAATGAAAAATATTTACAATAACAGAGATGAAGATTTCCTTCAGTGAGCCCATAAGTAGACTCAACACAGCCAAAGAAAGAATAAGAGAAAAAGACAGCAGAATTACATTCTCTGGTGGATTGCATTTGAGGATTTCTTTATTGCAATAGTTTAATCTTCTACTATTACTAGTAAAGAAACCACTGCAATATTTAAGAAAGCTAATGACTCGCTTTAGGTAAAGGTGGTGGTGGAAATCTGAGTCTGCTTTTAAATCTGCTGAAGGCAAGGATGATGGAGCCACTTAATGAGATAAGAAATACTGGTGGAGAAAGAGGGAGAGGAGGCAAAACTTCTTCAGAGCCTCTCTTCAGAAAAATAACAATTTAACTGATAAAATTTTTTTTTTCAAAAATCCCATTAAGAGCTTCTGCAGATTGTTGTAAGAGCATACAATGAATAGAGAAAGAATCATTCACTACACTCTACTAGCTCTCAATGAGAAAAGCAAGAGTCTGTGGCATTTGAGTCATGGCCTCTCCCTTAACAACTCTCCCCAGTTTTGTGCTAGAGATGCACTCTGCCAGGCATCTACTCCAAACAGGAGCAGCCAAAAAGATGGGGCTCCCTGTCCTCCCATCACCAAGCCTGGAGCCACAGTTTTACCATAGAAGGATCAGGCCAACAGCATTCTTTGTCCCCCAACTCCCACCCCCAGTCTCATGTTGTAAGAAGTCTGTTCAAGGTAAGTGTAGTAGAAGACTGGGTCTCCTTTTCTTCACCCATTCCCCACTCATAAGATGGAAGTAATTCTCCAGGTGTGGCAGGTTGAAAATACTCAGTCCACATTTGCCCTTACCTGATCTGCCTCCAGTTCAATGCCAGGAGGAGCAAGCCAAAAACTAAGGGCAAACCACCACCCCAGAGCCCATTCATAGAGTGGGAGTGTCACTCCAGTAAAAACATGATTCTTCCCCCAAGTGGCAAAGGCAGGCCATCAGACTAAGGATTCTAGAGCTCTACCTGAAAGAACCAACTGTATTTGGAACAGAGCAAGGAGATTCCATGTCTAAAGGCATTGTATAACAATGGATATCTTGGTAGAGAGCAATTAAGAGAGGCTGGTAGCTCCATGATTCTAGTAAAACAGATGAGTAGCCAAAAGTTTAATAGAAAGAACTGGAGAAAGAAACAAACAAGAAGAGTCCTCTTGGGATCATAGTCAACTCTGGGGGTTGAGAAGGTTATGCACGTGCATTAGGCTATATTCACTCAGAATCAGTCAGAGCACAACATGGAGCAGACATGAAAGTTTTTCCCAAGCCACACTCAGCCTCATCAATACAGGGTAGAAGCCTCACTGGCACAAATAGCTTAAGCACAGTCTCTGACAAAACACTAACTTAACAATAAGCTACTGTGGCCAAGGGATGACTCCTAGAAATCCAGGCTTAAAAATAAAATCACACTCTCCCTGGCAGTCTGTAAGACTATGTGAACACTCAAGGCAGCACCCTCTCAAAAAAATACCAGAGAGCAAACCTCTAAGCTGCTAGTCCCTAACTGAACATGGGGCAAAAAAAAAGTAAACTCCCTGATCTGTGCTAGGGACTTCTAAGCCATATATATTTTCACAGTAAAGAGTTAAAATCTAACTGGGAAAGGGAACTTAAGCATGAGTTTTAACATATTAGTGATTCATAATGGCATGGGGGTGACCATAGATTTGAAACTAAAAAAATGTTACTAGAAATAAATAGGGCCAATTGACAAAGACAAAAGTACTAATCCATTAGGAAGATATAGCAAGTATATAAACACACATGTACTTAACAACAGAGCTACAAAATACATAAAGCAAAAACTAACAGGATTGAAGGGAAAAATAGAGAATTCAACAATAACAGTTGGGAACTTCAACACCACACTTTCAATAATGGATAGAACAACTACACAGAAGATCAACAGGAACATTTTAGACTTGAACAACTATAAACCAACTAGATATACCAGACATCTATAGAACACTCCACCTACCAACAGCAGATCACATATTCTTCTTAATTGGATGTGGAATATTCTCAAAGATAGACCATATGGTAGGCTATAAAGCAAGCCTCAATAAATGTAAAAGGATTGAAATCATACACAGGATGCTCTTTAATCAGAATAGAATACAATTAAAATCAATAGAAGGAAATTTGGAAAATTTACAAATATGTGGAAATTAACACAATCCTAAATAACAAATGGGTCAAAGAAGAATTGAAAATAAACTAGAAAATAATTTGATATGAATAAAAATGAGAACATGATATCTATTCAAAAATCTATGGAATGCAGCTAAAGCAGTGCTTAGAAAGCAACTGAAAGCTGCAAAAGTCTATAATAAAAAAAGAAAGGTCTTAAATCAAGATCATACCTTAAGAAACAAATAATAAAGGGTAGAGTGAAAATAAATGAAATAGAGGATGGAAAACTAACAGTGAATATCAAAACCAAAAGTTGCTTTTTTAAAAAGATCAACAAAATTGAAAATTTTTTAGCTATACTGACCAAGAAAAAAGAGAGATGGTTTGAATTAGTAAACTCAAGGATTACAAAGAGGACATCACTATAATCCCAACAGAAATAATAAAGGATTATAAGAGAATACTATGAATAACTGTATACCAACAAAATAGATAACTTAGGTGAAATGGACAAATTCCTGAAAATATACAGACTACTGAAGTAGACCAAGAAGAAATAGAAAACCTGAATACACCTAAAACAAGTATACAGATGGAATTAGTAACTTAGAAAAAAAATTTCCCCGTGAAGAAAAATCCAAGATAAGATGGTTTCAGACTTTCCTGGTGGTGCAGTGGTTAAGAATCCGCCTGCCAAGGCAAGGCACACAGGTTCGAGCCCTGGTCTGGGAAGATCCCACATGTCACAGAGCAACAAAGCCCGTGCAACACAACTACTGAGCCTGCGCTCTAGAGGCCACGAGCCACAACTACTGAGCCCGTGTGCCACAAGTACTGAAGCCCATGTACCTAGAGCCTGTGTTCTGCAATGAAGAGTAGCCCCCACTTGCCGCAACAAGAGAAAGCCCACGTGCAGCAATGAAGACCCAACCCAGCCAAAAATAAATTAATTAATTGTTTAAAAAGATTACAAATTAAAAAGAAAAAGATGGTTTCACTGGTGAATTCTACCAAACATTTAAGGAATTAACACCACAAACTCTTCCAAGGAATAGAGTGGAGGGACTACTTCTCAACTCACTCAGTGAGACCAGTATTAACCTGATGTCAAAAACAGACAAAGATATCACAAGAAAATTACAAACTAATATTACTTATGAATATAGACACAAAAATCCTCAAAAAATTCTAGCAAACCAAAATCAGCAACATGTAAAAAGAATTATATACTATGACTGAAATTTATTCCAGAATGCAAGATTGGTACAACATAAAAAAATCAATGTAATACACCATAACAATATAATAAAATATAATAATACCTAATCATCTCAATAGACGCAGAAAAAGCATTTCACAAAACCCAACACTCCTTCACAATTAAAACACTCAACAAACTAAGAATAGAAGTCTTCCTCAACCCAATAAATGACATATTAGAAAAAATACCACAGCTAATATCATACTTAATGGTGAAAAACTGGAAGTTTCCCTCCTAAAACCAAGAACAAAACAGAAACATCTGCTCTCGACACTTCTATTCAATATTATGATGCAGGTTCTAGTCAAGGTTATTAGGCAAGAAAAATAAATAAATGGCACCAGATTGCAAAGGAAAAAATTAAATGATCTCTCTTTGCAAATGACATTATCTTTATATAGAAAAATCACTAAAAAAAAAAAACAGTTAAAACTAATACACAACTTCAATAGGCTTACAAGAACAGCATGTCAATAAAAAAAACAAAAACAAAAACCCACATTTCTATACTCTAGCAAATAACATTCCAAATAGGAAATGAAGAAAACACTTCCATTTACAATCACATAAAAATAATAAAATACTTAAGTATAAATTTAAATAAAGAAATATAAGATTTGCACACTTTAAACTACAAGACATTATGAAAAGAAATTAAAGAAAATCTCAACGAATGGAAAGATATCACCAAATCCATCTTACAGATTCAAGGCCTATCAGAATCCTAGCTAATGTTTTTGCAGAAATTGACAATATGTTCCTAAATTTAATATAGAAATGCCAGGAACCAGAATTGCCAAAACAATATTGACAAAGAAGCACAAGTTGGAGGACTCATACTTCCTGCTTTCAAAACTTACTACAAAGCTATGGCAATCAAAACAGTATGGCACTGGCATAAGAACAGACTTATAGACCAATGGAGTACAACAGAGAATCCAGAAATAAAACCTTGCATACATAGTCCATTGCTTTTTAGCAAGGGTATAAAGATCATTCAATAGGGAAAGGAATGTAAATTGATACAGCCACTATGGAGAACTGGATGGAGGTTCCTTAAAAAACTAAAAATAGAACTACCATATGACCCAGCAATCCCACTACTGGGCATATACCCAGAGAAAACCATAATTCAAAAAGACACATGCACCACAATGTTCATTGCAGCACTATTTACAATAGCCAGGACATGGACGCAACCGAAGTGTCCATCGGTAGATGAATGGATGAAGAAGATGTGGCACATATATACAATGGAATATTACTCAGCCATAAAAAGGAATGAAATTGGGTCATTTATAGAGATGTGGAAGGACCTAGAGACTGTCATACAGAGTGAAGTAAGTCAGAAAGAGAAAAACAAATATCGTATGTTAACACATATATGTGGAATCTAGAAAAATGGTACAGACGAACCAGTTTGCAAGGCAGAAATAGAGACACAGTAGAGAACAAACGTATGGACACAAAGTGGGGAAAGAGGGGGTGAGGGGATGGTGGGGGGATGAACTGGGAGATCGGGATTGACATACATACACTAATATGTATAAAATAGATAACTAATAAGGACCTGCTGTGTTAAAACCAACCAACCAACCAACCAACAAAACAAATGGCGTGGGAAAAAACGGATATCCACATGCCAAAGAATGAGTTTCAACTTCTACCTCATATGATATACCATGATGAACTCAAAATAGATCATAGACTTAAATGTAAAGCTAAAACAATAAAACTCAAGAAAATAGGGGTCTTTGTGAGTTTGGTTTAGGCAATGGCCTCTTAGATAGGACACCAAAGTCACAAGTGACAAAAGAAAGAAATATATGGACTACATCAAAAGTATTAAACCCTTTTTTTTCAACCTATACCATCAAACAAGTGAAAAAATGGGCTTCTCTGGTGGCGCAGTGGTTGAGAGACCACCTGCCGATGCAGGGGACGCAGGTTCATGCCCCGGTACTGAAAGATCCCACATGCCGCGGAGCGGCTAGGGCCGTGAGCTTGGCTGAGCAGACAAGCCTCTCGGGCTGGTAAGCGCTGGTCGGCACCGATTCTCTGTGCAAGAATCTCTCCGCTTTGCCCTCTGCACCCCTGTTGCTGAGCTCCGCTGAGCCTGCGCGTCTGGAGCCTGTGCTCCGCAACGGGAGAGGCCACAACAGTGAGAAGCCTGCGTACCACAAAAATAAAAAAAAAAAAAAAAAAGTGAGAAGACACTCCACAAAATGAGAGAAAATATTTGCAAGTTATGTATCTGATAAGAGACTTGTATAAGAATATATAAAGAACACTTACAACTCACCAATAAAAGAAAAATAACCCAATTTTAAATGTTATTAACTATGTTTCTAACTGACATAAACTTGATGTTTTAACATCTGCCCTAAATGCATATGGTGGACGTGACTTATTCTAGACAACATGATTATATGCCTAAATCACCTGCCTTTTTTATCACTACCCCACCCCCATCATCAGGAGTACTCTTCCTCCCAGGGGTGCACCTTTCAAATACATACCAAACAATCCAGAGTCCACACCCTGAACTATCTTCTTTATCAAACTCTCACACTCCAGGCCACTATCCACCTACCCAATCGCCCTAGTACCAGACAACTAGAGACAGCCTCTATGCCCCAAAGCCTGCTGAAATTATTCATTCTAGCCAATGCTAAGTTTGCTTGCCCTACCTCATCTTTTCCTTCCTGAGGAACCTGCAATAAAGGTTCACAGTTCCCTATTTCTTCTCTGACTCATGACTAACACTGGTGCTTGCCCATGTGCCCCTCTCAGCATAGCATGCTCACTTCTCTTAGGAATTGGTGAGTGATAAGCTATCTTTTTAGTGACAATTATCTCCTGATCTGTGGGCCTTACTATACCTCAAAATTTTATTACTACAGTATATTTAAAACAAAACATGGGCCAAGAATTTGAATTGATATATCTCCAAGAAGATATACAAATGGCCAGTAAACACATGAAAGGATGCTCAACATCATTAGTCATTAGAGAAATGCAAATCAAAACCACAATGAGATACCACCACCTCACGTTCATAGTGGCATTATTCATAATAGCCAAAAGATGGAAACAACCCAAATGGCTATCTACTGATAAATGGATGAACAAAATGTGCTATATCTTTAGAATGGAATATTATTCAGCCATAACAAGAAATAAAATACTACAATATGGATGAACCTTAAAAACTATCCTAATTGAAAGAAGCCAGTCATAAAAGACCATATATTGTATGATTCCTTTTATATGAAATGTCCAGAATAGGTATATCTGTATAGAGACAGAAAGTAGATAAATGGGTGCCTAGGGCTTGGGTTGGGTGGTAAGTGACTGCTTTTTTGGGTATGGAGAAGAAAATATAAAATTGAATCATGCTGATGGTTGCACAAGTCTGTGAACTTACGAAAAAAACAATGAGCTGTACTCTGAAAGTGGATGAGTTATATAATATGTGAATTATATCTCAGTAAAGTTGTTAAAAATATTGAGGTAGAGATCCCTTTAACATCCAAATGAAGATGCCAAGTTCCTACCTGCAAATATTAATTGGTAGGCATCTTCATATAAGGGAATAGATATGAACTATCAGAGAGTAGCAAGCAGGTGTAAACAAGGGCTTGGTGAGTTTCATCACTTTGCTGATTCATCAGTGAATTTTTTTTCAAGCCTTGAATGTCTTATTCAATACTTCTAATGAGTACATTTTTATTGTATTTATAATCATTGCAGTTTCTAGCACATGTGCATCGTAAATAGCTCACTTTTCTGTTGGGCTTTACTATTTCTGTTGGTTTTGAAAGTGTTTTAATGGTATTATAAAGCTGGGCAAAATGGTTAGCCCATTTGCAGACAATGTGCCTATTTGGGGAGTAGAGGAAAGAAAAGCAGAGAGAAAGAACAGAAGAGAAGAGAAGAGAGAAGAGAAGAGAAAAAACAGGAATAGTAATAACTTAATAACTCCACTAACATTCTTTATTAGGGTTTTCTATGCTTTGGCAACCACCCAGTGAGTGAGATTTTTGGCAGTTGATGCTGGGGCATGGGGAAAATGGAATCAACCAAATTATTAGCAACTTCAGTGATGAAATTTCAAATATAATCATTCCTGC
>NW_006774574.1:1827264-1843893 GCF_000442215.2 Lipotes vexillifer
TCCTGCTTTTCATTTATGACCACTTACAAATGTGTCACTGTATCTAAGAGGGTAATTAGACATTAAGTAATTTGATTTTTATAATACTGGAGAAGCTAGTATTTGACATTTGTTTATGGAATACCGTTTCCTCAAGGACAGATTTCAAGAGCAATAGATGCATCAGAATGTCAGCTGAGTAACATGGTAGAAGGTCCTCATAGAGATGCTTCCCTCTAAGTAGAAATGCTGAAGACCTTTCTAATAGAATTTCAACTGTGCTTTAATTAATTTGTCTGAAAAATATAAAACTATAATTCAAATGAAATCTAGCAAAGTTGTTTAGGTATGTGGTTGAATAATCAAAAAGGGGAAACCAATGAGACTGAAGACAGGTGAATTTCACTTAAGGCAGCTAAAAAGTTAATCACTAACTGCACTGTTGTGAACATATCACTATTTCAAAGAAATCTGCATGTCTAGTCATTTGGGAATTATTTTTCATATTTTAACTTTAAGTTTTTCTTTCCTGTCTTCACCCAGCTCCCCTGAATAGTGGGCCAAGATTATGCAAAATCACTCAAGTACACATTTAAATTTGTGATTCAGAAAGAGATTAGACTGTAGTGGCAAATCAGAATTTTTAGAAGAGGTAGACTGATAAGGTGTAACTTTAAAAACACATGATATGTTATAATCTTATATTAAAAGAGAAAAAACACTCTTTTTTGTAAGAGAAACTATATAGAATAAAGCTCAGCAATACCTTACTGAGCAGGAAGCCCACTTAGGAGATATTAAGAATCTCTCGGGCTTCCCTGATGGCGCAGTGGTTGAGAGTCCGCCTGTCGATGCAGGGAACGCAGGTTCGTGCCCCGGTCCGGGAAGATCCCACATGCCGCGGAGCGGCTGGGCCCGTGAGCCATGGCCGCTGAGCCTGTGCGTCCGGAGCCTGTGCTCCACAACGGGAGAGGCCACAACAGTAAGAGGCCCGCGCACAGCCAAAAAAAAAAAAAAAAGAATCTCTCAAAGGAAACGCTCTTAGATCAGAATACTGGGAGGTGTGTGTATGGAATTCTCTGTTTTACCTAAAGGGACAAATATCTTTAAAAGTTCAGAAACACTGATTTAAATAAGTTACTTCTTAATTTATGAATATTGTAAGTTTGAATTTCCACAGGTCCTTTTTTCCTTCAAGTGTATGCATGCATAAGATATACATGTATGCATAGACACATAATTTGATCACAATAATTGAGAGAGAATTTTTAAAATTAATTTAAAACAACTGACCTCTCCATTTTCATAAAACATTTCCTATAGTATGTTATGATATGATGATAATTTAAGAATATGGCAGACAATTTCTATCCTTTCCAATGAGGGAATCCATCTGGTTATTAGGTGATGTTTCCAGATTAGACCATGAATCAAAAAGAAGCATGAGTACCTGTCCTGTTCAGCCACTTACATCTGGTCAGAACAACACTTTAAATAATTCAAACAGGCAAAATTGTCATTAATTAAAAACCTCTAGAGAAAACATGTACATAACCACAACTGTGGCTAATAGCCTCCACTACCTAAAAATGCTCCTTACCCTTAAATGGAATCAATTGAGATACTGCATTTTCAACCCATTTCTTTTTATTCCATCTTCATAGAATGTAGAGACTGGCCACCACCTTTCAAATAAGATATGTATTACATCTCATTTTACTAAATTTTTAATTAAAATTTAAAACAATTTTAATACTTTTAAATTTTTTATTAAAATTTTTAGAATTAAGCACCAAAAAATGTCCTGTTAAAACCTCATTGGTGGACTTCCCCAGTGGCACAGTGCTTAAGAATCTGCCTGCCAATACAGGGGACACAGGTTCGAGCCCTGGTCCGGGAAGATCCCACATGCCACGGAGCAACAAAGCCTGTGCACCACAACTACTGAGCCTGTGCTCTACAGCCCGTGAGCCACAACTACTGAGCCCACACACTGCAACTACTGAAGCCCGCGCACCTGAAGCCCATGCTGTGCAACAAGGCAAGCCACCGCAATGAGAAGCCCGCGCACTGCAACAAAAAGTAGTGCCCTGCGCGTAGCAACAAAGACCCAACACAACCAAAAAAAAAAAAAAAAAAACCTCATTGGCTTTGGTGTTAAGTGGTTATACAAAGTTTTCATTTTTAGAAAAAAGAACTGAGAAATAAATTTGAATATCTCTTCACCACCAAAAAATAAAAACTTCATTGGTTTTGGGAAAATATGTATAGATTCAAGTCTAGGTTCTTATTGGATGTGTTAATATAACTCAACCTCTTAGTAGTAAATGGGGGGGGGTGGTCATATCTATCTCACGGTTATTGCAAGGATTGAGACAAAGCAAATTAAGTGTCTGGTACATCATAAACATTCAGAAATGATAGCTCTTATCAGTAGTATGGATCAAAATAAGTAAGGACTCCAGAGATTTTCTCTGCCTCCTCTCTTCACATAGGTGTGAAACTGAAACCCAACAAGTTATGTAATTTATCTACCATCATCCAGTTCAATGATGGCAATCAGTACTAGAATCTTAGCCTCATGACTCTTCCCTTCCTTCCGCATTTCACTCAGGAAAAATTCCAAATGCCATAGCAAGTCATAAGGATGCTCAGTGAATGCCACTTGCCTGTCTATACTCATTTCCTAGTGTGCAGCCCACCACCCACAAACCCTAGTGTACAGAATAGCACTAATGTCTCATGGGATTTTGAAATCACCCTGCCTCCCAGACCTCCTGCTCTGGATGATATCCCTCCACTAGAAGCTCTTCGTGACTGTCCTCCTCCAGTGGGACTGCCCGCTCTCTATTCCATGCTCCACTGCTTTCCTTACAGTTTTACTCTCAAGCACGATAACTGTACTGCACTGGCTTGCTTTTACGTCTACGTCTCTCCACTAGAAAGCAGGTTCCTCTGGAAAAGCAGTACAGTTGGTAGCACTTCTGTTTCTGCTTCTGATGATTTCAATGGAAAAAGCCAGGACCATTTGGAAGTGATCACTTGTAGCGTGAATATTCAACAGCAGCTGGGAGTCTTCCAGTAAGGTCCTCTGACAAATATCTATCTCTAAACATCACGGGAGGTAGGGGCCTGTGTCAGGTATTCAAATAAACTTTGAAGTGGACTGATGATAAATATTTGCTCTCTTAGGAATATAATGGTTCTCTGTATATATTATGCTCAACTGGGAATTTCCTCTGCTATTTGTTTAGTTCTCATCAAATTCATACTTATTCTAATTGTTATTACTTTACTTTCATCTTTAATAAACACACTGTGTGTGTTTTTAAACCTTTCTTGTGTCTATAATTGAAAAAGTATACTTATTACTTGGCAACCTGCACAGTAGCTTATTCTAAATGTGTAACCTATTATATGTATATATATCTCAGACCTACTTGGTAGCTGATCTACACAAGTTTCGTTTATCCTTGGCTAAGTTTCCTTTTTTTTTTTTTTTTTTTTTTTTGGTTCTCACTGTTGTGCGCTCTCCCGTTGCAGAGCACAGGCTCCGGACGCACAGGCTCAGCGGCCATGGCTCACGGGCCCCGCCGCTCCGCGGCATGTGGGATCTTCCCGGACCGGGGCACAAACCCGTGTCCCCTGCATCTGCAGGCAGACTCTCAACCACTGAGCCACCAGGGAAGCCTCAAGTCTCCTTTTTGTTCTTCAGATCTCTCTCTCCCTCTCCCTCCCTCCCTCTCTCTCTCCCTCTCTCTCTCTCTCCACACACACACACACACACACACACACACACACACACACACACACATCAGCCTTGGTTAGTATCTTTCTCCTCACTCTTACAGAGCTTCTGAGCTGCTACAGAGTGAGTGACAGGAAAAAGAAAAAAGATTAAAAAACTAACTGAGATCAAAAGAAAGTATGACATGGAGATAGAAAAAAGGAAAAAGAAAAACTTCAAGCAGAAGCGAAATGAGTGAGTGGCAGGACTGAATTATGAGATGTTGGCCTAGATCCAAAAAATTGTCTGAAAACAAAGACCAAAATAATATAAATGTTTCTCTGTGAATTAAAGGAGGAAGGAAAATCAAGGATATGTCAAATGTATATCAAAGGGCCCTTTCTCCCCAAAAGGCAGGTGGACAAATGCCCATAACCTCTGATCTAAATTTAGATATTTGAGTGTGTCTGTGTGTGTATGTGTGCACACAATTATGCTTAACTTTCTGACACAGTGATGAACTTAGGTAATCAAAACAACTCAAAGATGTATCACACTCAGATCCTTTTTTCACAGGACTTAACTTGAACAAGCTAATAATTTGGTCCCCTTTGAAAATAATCATTAAGCAATTTTCATTTAAACTGATTTAGTGAAGATGGAGAGACACCAATATTCTATTAACAAATATTATATTCACATATAAATTTGCTTAGTAATTTGCTTCCAGTGACTGAAGTAAAAAAGGCAAAATGTTTTCCAATTCTTAAGGTTTACATTCCACCTTCCTTTTTTTTTCTTTTCTGAACCAGGTACGTTTGGGAAGCATCACAGTAAAGTGATTAAAATTTAGGTAATAAGGAAAATCACTTGTTTCCAGTAAATAGCACTATGCAATCATTTTTTGTTTCAGAACTTTAGCTGCCAAGTTCAGGTGACTGTCTACAAGCTAGCTTCAGAGTTGGCTGGCAAGGGGTAGTTTTTTAATAAATTTCCATTCAGGGCATTTCCACTTTGGTGGGAGCAGGACCAATATTCATTTTGACAAAATTATAAGGAATTGCTTGTGGAAACCTGAGTTTTTTGGCACCATATATTTGATTTATTCCACTGAAGTTTTAGCACCCTTTACAGATTAGCACTCCTGGTGAGAACCAGCTGGCCCCTAATCCACGTGTCCCTCACTCCGAGTGTATTAGCTATTCAAAGTTGTGCTGGACTTCTTAGCACATGTACAAGAAATAGAAGGTGTAAGGACTGGAAAGGGAAAAACAAAATTGTCAGTATTCTCAGACACTAAGATTAGCTATAAGAAAAAAAATCCAAATGAATCTGTAAGAACAAATTCAAGTTTAGCTAGGTTGTAGGATTAATGGTGTTTCTATACACCATCAACAAACAAAAATAAAAACTAGCAAGATAAGATGTTTCCATTCAAAAATCAATAAGGTACCTATTAATAAGTTTAACAAAATATATGTAAGGAATTTATGAAGACATTTAGAAAATGTATTGAAAGACATCAAAGAAGATCCACCCAAATAAAGTGGATCATGCATGAGGATATGAATACTCGATATCTGAATATCGAGTGTACGTTATCTCCAAGTTAATCTATAAATATCATACAAATCTAAACAAAACCCCAACTTCTTTTAATGAGAACTTACTGATTTTAAAATCCTTATGCGACGGTAAAGGGTCAAGAAGTGCCAGTGATTTAAAAGAAAAAGAATAAGAACTTAGCACTAACTCTGAGTCATAAAAATATATTATAAAATTATGGTAATTAAAACTGTGGTATTGCAATAGAAATAGACAAAAAGATAATTGGACCAAATTAAAGAGCTGTGGAAGAGTCCCAAGTACAAAAGGGAACAGGGTTCATGATAGGAAGGGCATTACATATCAGTAAAGGAAAGGATGAACTAATAAATGGTGAAATTGTGCAGTTATTTGTTTGTTATAATATGAAATAAAAATTACACTTCTCTCTCTTACAGTTCTCAAAGACACATTCCAGATGGATAGAAACCTAAAGGTAAAGAGTAAAACTTTCAAACATTTAGAAGAAAATGTACAGACTTGGCTTATGACCTCAGGTTAGAGAATAAATTTTGAAAATGCACAAGAAGCACAAATCATAAAGAAGATCACTGATAAATTTGATGACATCATAATAAAAGTTTCTTTTATGACAAAAAACCCACACAGACTAAAAAAAGGTATCTGTAGTACATACAACCCATGGATGATTGATGTTCAGAATAAGTTAATAAATAAATGCCTATAAATTATAAGGAAAAGGCAACCAGCCGAAAAGAAAAATTAGCAATGTATGTGAACATTCAATTCATAGGAGAAAAAAATTCATGGGCCCAACAAACACTTGGAAGGTCCTCAACTTCAGGATTCATCCGGCGCGGTGGGGAGTGTGGGTTCCGTGCTTCCTGTCTTATTTGGAAAGTGGAGAAAGCTAAAAATACATTTCTAGACTCTCTAGCTGTGAGGATTCCAGATGGAAGTTAAGTCCTGTCTGTTAGGTGTACTCAGGGGAGATTCACAGGGCAGAGATAAGAGGGGGCCATTTTTCCCTGTCCCTTTCGACAGTTTTGGCAGGCACGCAGAGTGGAAGGAAATGTCTGCACCAGGCTACCGGTGTCCATTCTCTAGCTGCCTGGGTTGTGAGTATTTGCAGCCCATGCAGCAGTAGAAGGGACATTCTAGTCACTGATTGGCAGCAATGGAGTGTGTGATTTCAACTCACGGTTTCCAGAAGTAACCTCAGACAAGCCTAAAGGCTACTTTCCCAACTCTTCCAATAATTTTGTAAATTCCCAAATTCTCTATGAATCTCTTCATTCTCAGTATATGTAGAAAGGTTTTTTACTTTTCCTGCACCAAACGTTGATTGATACGACAGATAAATGTTCATCAAGGTATACCCGTTTACTTTTTGTGTATGCTGTTTGGTGTGTGCATAAAGACGTAGACATAGAGAACTGACCTGAGAACAGGGGGTGGGTGAGGGAGGGGATAGCTGGGGCGAAGTGAGAGTAGCATTGACATATATACACTACCAAATGTAAAATAGTTAGCTAATGGGAAGCAACAGCATAGCACAGGGAGATCAGCTCGGTGATTTGCTGTGACTTAGAGGGGTGGGATAGGGAGGATGGAAGGGAGGCTCAAGAGAGAGGGGATATGGGGATATATTTATGCATATGGCTGATTCACTTTGTTTTACAACAGAAACTATTATACTCCAATAAAGCAATTATTGTGAAGCAATTTTACTCCAATAAAGATCTATTTAAAAAAGACCCATACCCATTTCACAGCCCTCCTAAAGACAATAATTTTAAAGTCTGATTATAACCAAACATTGCTAAGGAGAGCTGGAAGTAGGAGTGAATGAGAAAACTATCATTTGTAATTTTTAAAATCAAAAGGATAGAGAACAGGCAATATAGTTTAGTGACTAAGGGCAAAGGTTTCAGATCCAGGTAAATAATGGTTCAAATCATGGCTCTTCTACTCACCTTGGCAAGTCTTTTTCTGAACTCCAGTGTCCTCAGTTCTAACATGTAGAAAATAATATCTCCCTGCAGTGTGAGAATTAAATGAAATAATGAATTATTATATACTGAGTCTGAATCTGCATAAATGGTAGACATTATCATATTATATTTCTACTAAATGAAACTGGAGAAAAATACAAAATCAATGGAAAAAAGAAGAAATTCTAGAGAATAAAAAACCTTAGGATATATTAAAGTTTAGGAGGAAATGAAAAATGCCTACCTCCTGGACTTTTCAGACTGCAGCTAAAGAATGAGATTCCCCATCCTTTTAATACATAGGTTGATTATGATATACTTCCCCACTGATATATTTGTTATAATCGTCACTCCCAAACTGTACCCCTCAGTTTATATCGCTGCAGGCTTATTGTCTCAATGTCACATTGTGGCCATTGCTTCTGACCTTCATGGGATGGGTGCTCTGCTGGGCACCAGTCTCCTCCGTATCTGATGGCACCACTCTGGCCATGGAGAAAGAACACTGATCTTTCAACTTGCCGTAATATAACTCAGACAACAGGGAGAACGTAAACAAGACTTGCTGAAGGCTTGAGAAAAGAGACACCAAATAGCTTATATCACTTTAAGCTGTCTCGTCTTAGGACTCCCATAGTCTAAGCAAAATTCACTACCATTACCACTGGCAGATCTTTAAATGGCAGAGTTACTGCCCTCCTCCCATCAGGAGGTTATCCCCACACAACAAAGTGCAGGCCCCCCCAGATTCTCTTTTGGTCCCAGAAAATGGAAGTTCACCTCAGTTTTTGTTCCGGATGATCATGGAAATTTTTCATTTATTTCAGGGCAAATCCTATACCTCAATATATATTTTTTTTACCCCAGATCTGTTAAAAATGAATTACAATGTTTTACACTGCTAGGTTTTCTGATATTGAACTTCCTTTGCATTCCAGAGATGACCAAATTTGGTTATGATGCATTGTTATTGGGATGGGCTGCTGTATTAATTTAATATTAATTTAACATACATAATTTTGTATCTACCTCCATAATGAAATTATCCACCAATTGATTTTTCTGTGAAGCTTTTGCCCGGTTTTGTATTAAAAATCACCAACCTCAAAAAGTTAGTTGCATGGGCTTCCCTGGGGGCGCAGTGGTTGAGAGTCCGCCTGCCGATGCAGGGGACGCGGGTTCGTGTCCCGGTCCGGGAAGATCCCACGTGCCGTGGAGCAGCTGGGCCCGTGAGCCATGGCCACTGGGCCTGCGCGTCCGGAGCCTGTGCTCCGCAAATGGAGAGGCCACAACAGTGAGAGGCCCGCGTACCGCAAAAAAAAAAGTTAGTTGCATAATTACCATCATATTTCATATTGTAAACCAAATTATGAAAGATAGGAATATGATCTGTTCCTTGATGGTTTAGTAGATTCTCTCCTATAAGATCATCTTTGTCTGATGTCTTTTGAAGAAGGATATCTTTACCACCAGTTTAGTTTCTCTGACTGTAACTGGTCCATTCAAAACATTTTTCATTAATTTATAGCTCTCTAATTGTTTTCATTTTCATTTTATCTAGACTTCCAAATTTTTGTTAAGTAAATTTATTTACAATAGTCGCTTATGGATTTTAATATCTCTACTCCTCTGTAGTTATTTCCTCTTTCTTATTCCTGTTATTTTTACTTTCTCTCTTAATTGATTTTCCAGGGTCTTATCTACTTTGTTAGGCTTTTAAAGAATGATCTTTTGGATTTGTTGATTATTACCATTGGTTGTAGTATTCTATTTCATTATTTCTGTTTTATATTTACTTCCTTCCATTTTATTTGAATCTATTTTACTTTCCTTCTGACAGTTTCTTGAGCTGAACACTTATTTATTTTTATTCTTTCTAATTTATTAAGAAGTTTGATATATGGTGTTTTCATGGTCATTTAGTTGTAAGTGTTTATCATTTCTATTTAGGTTTTCTTTTTAATCCTGAAGTGGTTTATAAATGTGCTTTTTAGTTCCCAAATAGGGAGGCCTTGTGGTTAGTTAATCAGTTTTCTGCAAAACACACGAAGTTTTACATGTTTCTTTTTACCCCAATAATAATATTCCTTTCATTACATGGTTTGTTATTATAATTTGGTCATATAATATTCCATAATGCCATTGTTTCATAATTTATATAATTATCCTCCTAGCACTAGACTTTAGCTTGCTTTTAATTTGTTGTTGTTAAAGTTAATGCTTTAATAACTTCAGATAAATTTTTTCTCTTCTGGAGAGAAAGGGAAAATCTGGGAATATAGGTCTTTAGTAGGGAAAAGCTTTAGGACAGTATCCTAATACAGGATTAAATGTGGGGCGGAATGCTGTCAGCACCACTAAAAGAATTATTTTCTCTCTCAAATAAGAGAAAATTAAGGGACTTAAGGAGGGATGAGCACCATTGAATTTAATAAGTCATAATGATGATTAAAGCCATGAAGACAAATCAAGATAATCTTTTAAATACGACCCAGCCAGTTACACAAATTCATAGGATTCATGCCTATAAAAATGGCTTCCTGCTCCCTCTTGGATTTTGAACACGATGTGAGTGACCAGTTGCTTCTGCTTTCAAGATTTCAGCACTGAAGGCTATTTTTCCCAAGCATTTCACAGCCCATAAAAGAGTCGGGGCAGTGAGGCACGGATCTCACCACCTTTGAAGACCCCTTCAACGCTTGCCATTTCCTGAGGCTGAGTGTCCATGATGCCTCCTGCTCAAGGCATTTCCACGTCTTCCAACTTCCCCTCCTTGAGGGTTTTCTTCTTAAAATTTAATTAATTTGGAGTTATTTTGGTTGTTTTTGTTTGTTTTTGTTTTTAACGTTCAGATCTTTACAACAAAACCATGTAGATCTCTTCTTTGGAAGAAGAGATGCTCTCTTCTTCCTCGACAGTCCATAGTACCCCAAAAATCAAAATGCATTTAGCTTTGGTTTACCCTTCATAACTCCTTGTGATAGGCCCATCAAGAAGCCTCTCCAATGTCACCTTTCAGAGTGTCTTAGTGAAAATGTAAAGACAGCCTAAGTCCTTGAAGTCAAACTAGGGATATTTTGTTAATGTTTGCCTGAAAGGAATCTCTTACCTCCCTCTGTTTTGTGTGACTTTGCCCAGCTCTGACCTGGAGCTCTGCCCAATGTCTACAGTCATATATGGCAGAGACTGTGGATTTTAAATAATGTTTCCCTTCATAAGGGAACTGAGAAAACAACGCCATTTGGGCAGTTCGAATGTGCTGTTAGTGCAGGTAATATTAGCATTATCCTGGGAGGAAATTTGAAACTTGGTGGTCTCCTGAGTCACTCAAGTTAAAGTTTTAGCAGATTCAACATTAAAAGGGATTTGGGAACTATTAAGGGAGCACAGAAGTGTTGCTGTTCTCAAGGCTTCCCTGTTTTTGGTGACTTTCTCTGCCTCCATGACCATGCCTCCTTCCTGACTTCTATAAAGAAGATGTAAAAACAATTTTAAAAGAGAAGTATCTAATGAAAAAGGAATAAACTCAGTAAAATAAAGAAATAAAGATGATTAAACAAAGTGGACCCCCCAAGATAAAAGAAAGGTAACTTATGGAATAAAAGTAAAATAATTAGAAAAGTAGTTAACATTTTTAAAAGTTGAGGAATAAAACGAACTGAAAGAAAATAGCAAAAGTGTAAAAACATAAATTTCTCTTCCAGAGCAAAGTCAAACTATAAAATCTTGCAAGAAGATATAAAAGGATACACATTAACAATAATCCAAAATTGAAATAATAATAAAAGAAAAATGAAATTGCCAACTAAAAGATGGGGAATAAAGAAATAAATTGAGGAATACAGTATTTTAAAAAGCAAAAGTTTGTTTTCAGCCCTCAGAGCCCCTTTCGATAATTCCTCCTCGTTCTCCAACCCGAGTCATTATGTTTCCCCTTGATTGACAATGCCGTGATGGGGAAAAGACCACTGTGCTCGCTCTTACCATTACGTGTATCTCCCTTCCTTTCCAGGGTTCTTGCCAGGCCCAGATGCACAAGGAGTTTGTCACATTGATTCTCCAGTTGGCACAGACATGTTTGGAAAAACAAAGTTTCTCTTCAAATTGGGCATCCCAACATGGCCACCATGTTTGTCATCTCCCTGGACTCCCCACCAGCTTTGGGATTCCATGCAAAAGTAAAAAGGATGGAGCAGAAAAAACAACTCCTTCCTAAGGTGCCCCTCAGGAGACAAATCAGAGTGTCACTTCCAAGAAGAATTTGCTACCACGGATGCTTCTATGCCCCCATCTTCTTTACCATCTTGAGTTTATAGGAATGTAGTGAGTTTTGAGGAGTGAATGTTTGCAAAGGAGCCCTGAGCAATGACTTAGTGTCAGGAGCTAATCTCAAACCCTAAAAAACTGTCCCCTGGAGTTGACTGCCACCCTGAATTAGTCCTGAGACATCACCACAGCCTCGGTCACACTCCGATGAAGGCTCCTGAGTTACCTAATATCCATCAACGCCTTAACCTCTAAAGGTACACTAGGAAACCCAAAATCTAAATAAATAATACAAACAAAGCCTCAGAACAAATTCTGCCAAGCTATCTCTCCCTGCTCCCCACCCAACTGCTGTGCCCAGACACCTCTTACACAGAAATTCTGCTCCGGTAAAGCAGTGGCACTAACCATGGTGGCAATGGCATGGCCACGTCAGGGGACCTCAGAACAGTACCTCATAAAAATCTGGACAGAATGGCAGCTTTGGTACTCCGAAGTGGCCTTGTTTCTCTTGATAACAGGAACCAGCTATGGCAAGAATGGAAATATGCACATGTACTATTGATAGTGGAGAAAATGAAGAATAGCCATGTGGATATGTTCATGAGTATACATGAGACATCTTCCTAGGACCCCAAAAATAAACGGGGAAGATACAGAGCAGGGCCTTAAAGAACTGTAGTGTTCGGAGGGTGATAAGACAGAGACAAGGAAATACTCCTATCTACCTCATTTTTATTCGAAGTGGGCTGTGGCTAGAGGGAAATGTACAAAGACATAAAGAAAGTAACTTAAAATGACAGTAGCCTGAAGTCTACGACCAAGATGCAGTCTGACATAAATTGCAGAGTCTACATTAATTTCTCAGCCCTCAATTCTCTAACTGCCCTGAAGATTTTATTCCTTGGGAATCACTCTCTGCCATGATATAATATCATCTTTTCCCTACCAGTTTGCAAAAAAAACCCCAAAAAGGAATGTCATACTTACGAATTACTTGGAGAGGGTCCAAAAGCTCATAACAAAAATGATCAGGGCTATTAAAATGAGCAATTAGAAAATGTTAAGGGAATCAGAATGATGTGTCCTTGAGAAAAGATAAAAACTTCATAAAAAGTTCAGGTATTTCCTTTTTAGTCCTGAATGAGAATTTTTGATAAGGTAAAAGGGGTAGAGAGAGGGGAAGTGAAAGAATGTTAATGCAGTAGGGGGTGTGCCTTGAAGGATGGTTCTTTCGGCAAACAGTGAAAAAATAATCAAAGCACCATCAGGAAAAAAAAATGTATAGGTGCTGACATTCCCTTTAAAAAAATTAAAAATCTGCGTTAAATTCAAACTCCAACTTTAGAAAGCAGTTTAGATAATATTTGAAATTTGGGGAGATGGTTATACCATTACTAGAGACATAGTAATTAAGGGCATGAATTATCTCTGTCTTTTTGGACCTGGGAGTGGTGCTCTAGACGAAGATCTAGAACAAATGCAAAAAGGCAATCCCTGGGACAAAGCAGGGAAGACCTATATTACTAAACTTATTCCAGAGAAAATCATTTGATACATGTAGAAAAATATATGAATATAATATCTGGAAAATAATCCTGAGCTGACATAAAGTTCTGAAGCCTGGGGCTTAGCAAGCCTGTCTAACTTCTTTTTAATATGAAAGAGAAAGAATCGGTCATGGAATGTTCTTCCTTAGGCAATTATATATTTCACATGACTGTTAGGCAGCTGTCAGTGTCAGTAATGACACTATGAAAATGGAAATCTTAAAAAAGAAAAGATACTGTTTATATTGATTAAAAAAAACACAACTCTACTAACCGAGTGAAAGAAGCACAATAATGAGAGAATATATGAGTAGTGAACCAAATACACAGTTCTTTATTATCCTTGAATTTTCCCAAGAAAATTCTGCTGAAAAGAAAGCAAATCTGAATTTGTGGTAGAAGGAGGAGAGAACAGTCTCAGATTTGAGTCAAAAGGAGATGACACTGACCCTCCTGATTCTAACAATGAACGTGAGGTCACAAATAAAGATTTACAGCAACACCTCATCTTTTCATATCATCTTACATACGCACTAGGCAGGAAGTAACATCAAATGACAGGTTTGGAAGAGATGGTCTAAATCAAGCCCGAGGTGTCCCCAGACAGGTGAGTTTCTGCACTGGACAAGTGTGTCCATCCCAGTCTTAAAGATCACCATTGTTACAGTTCCAGAATCTCAGTTGTGCATTCCTACTTTAAGAGTTCTTCCTTTAGTCTAACCGAAGTGTTTACATATACAAATCAACCACGTTTTCCCAATTACATAAGGCTGGTCTTTGCTCTTTCATTTTCTCTCTCCCGGGTGACGTAGTGCCAATTCCTGTAACTTTTCTCCAGAGTCCCTTTTAACCTTTCTTTGATTGTTCTTGTCTAGAACACTTCAACCTTCATAGGCTCTCATGGTTTGGAAACAGGCTTTTACGAAACCGTGACACTGGACTATGAAAAAACTCAGGACAATATTAATAAGGCAAGTAGCTTCCCACAATTATACATTTGAATTTTGTTTATTCAAGAGTGTTACCTTGCTGGTCAAATTGAACTAGTGGATCCGCTTGGCCAATGTCAATGTGTCTCCTGCCCTTACCCAATGCTTGACCTTGTCAGCTTATGATCCCCACCCCTGGCGCACTGTCCTCCCCCTAGTTTGCCAAATTCCTCATCTGATTTCTTTACATAAAGACCTCTTCAAGCTCCACCTCCCTAATAAGACTTTTCCTCATTAACTAAAAATGAAACTCCCTCTCAATGGATGACATAGAGTGACTTTTTATATCCTAATCTATTGTACATTACAGCTCAAGTTTTTTCTTTCTGTTTGCTTGATGCTTTAATTTCAGTACATGATCTTACAGTGTTATCAGTTGTCTCAGCCTATTGTCGTCTGTTCTCAATTGTAAACTTTAAAGAGTAGCAGGGAGCGTGTCTGTGCCCTGCTCTGTATGGTGTCTGGCACAGCAATACGCAGAGGTCAGTGTGGACTGGATGTTCATTAACGGCAGCGTCCAGGAGGTTCTGCCCTCCCAGTTCCCTCTTTTATTGAACTGTCCACTAGTGAAACAGCATTTTGGAAAGTGCTTTCGTTAGAGTCTAATCAGAATGCCACAGGACTGTTTCACTCTTTGTGTCATGCCCTACTGTGGCCCTGGCATTTGAGTATATGGGGCAAAGGAGAAAGAACAACAATGTTTCACATAGGCAGAGTGATAGGGAAAGTTTAGGATCTTTCTTTCTCTTTCTTTCTTTCTTTCTTTCTTTCTTCCTTTCTTTCTTTCTCTTCTTTCTCTTTCTAGACTTATTCAGCTTTCAACAATTACAATGGAGAAGTTTTTATATCACCAAAGACATAATTACATGGTGAATGTACGAAATAACACTTTGGCTTCTATAGAAAAGGTATTTTGCACTGTTATTTCAAAACCTTTCCTCATCTTACCTTGAAAGAAGAGCTCTTCCAAAGAAGCATTTGGCTTTTCCTTGTCTGTTTAGCCATCGCTCCTTGGTGTATGCCTACGTGAGTGAACAGAAACAACCCTTTTTGTTTCTCTTGAAGATATCTAAGTAAAGTTTCAAGTAGCCAATTAGCTTTTTGACCTAAGCTTTGTTGGCTGCGGAAAGCCTGAATCCCAGGAACATTTGGTTCTCAAGGCATTTGGATCTCATAAGAAAGCCTCGGTGCCAGCACCAATCAGAATGGCTGCCAGCTGTTATTCTTCTTCACAACTGGCGGCCATTGCCAGCACTGTCACCGAGCCGTGATCAATCTCTGCACCTGTCTATCAGTGGATGTTCACAGAGAGAACTGTGTGGGCTGCATCTGCAGATACCACATGTAACCAAAAGGGAGAGGGGAGGAGGGAGAGTATAATCCCCTACATACGTAAAGTAAGAAAGGCTACAAGGAGAGGAAAAAAACACAGGAGAATAAGCAACAGCTAGGTATAAGTCAGAGGAAAAGAATGCTCTGTAATGGGGTGTTTATGGTGGGAATGCAGTTTCCACCCCATCCGTGAGCTTAGTCATTAATTTAACCCTTGCACAGGTTATCTCAATGTTTCATGGATATGCCTTGTCTTTGCAATAACACTTCAAGTTCTTATCGAGACAGAGAATCCTGTTATATTTCTATGCCCTATATCCTATGTTATTAGAATCCTTCTCTGCCTATAGTGACTTGTTTGTCATCGCTCCTTGGTGTACGCACATGTGAGTTAACAGAAACGACTTGGCATGTTGCTTGTTTTCTATGTGTCTGGTTTAAGGAGAGTTTTTGTTTGTTTGTTTTGTAAGTTTGTTATCAGCTTCTTTCCTACAGACCAGGAAACTGAGTAATGGTTTTGGTAATTAATAGAAGATTTTGCAATATGTCTTTATGCAGGAGACCATAAAGTGGTGATTATATACACCTGTATTTTATGTTTGTGAACATTGTAATTCGTTCTTGAGACCTGAAACATGAAATTCTAAGTGATATATTAAGACAATTTAAAAGCATTGCTTTTTTTTTTCATCTTTGCAGATGCATATATTTATGTCTCATACATCTAGTGCAAGCTGCAATGTATGATTCCTGAAGCCCTTTAATTTTGTGTTGAAAGCTGAGTTCACATTGCATGGAATTTCTGTTGAATTGCCCTGCAATGAACTTAGCCCCTCAGTGCTTCTCTCTGAGTGAGTTTAGAATGCTTTACATAGTCAATCAATAAAGTTAACAATTTAATGTGCCTGATCTTATTTCATGATGCTCTTTTATAAGTATTCTTTTCAACTTCTGCGTTCAGTAAAATTCCCTTGAATAAATGGATTCGTGTTAGTTTAAAAATGAAAGAGGAAAAAGCACTTGCTAAAATCTTAAACCTAGCAAGATGTTTGATATTGTTGAAAGAACAGTCTAAAAGAAAGAGTGAAAACACAGAAATATTTCAAACCTAACAAAACATTAAAAAAAATACTCCACATCTGTCCAGGGATCTCAGCCGTTTCTCAATACCAGTTAAATCAGATCAAGCGATAGACATTTTGGAAAGAAAAAGTATATATGTAGGG
>NW_006774574.1:1843985-1852343 GCF_000442215.2 Lipotes vexillifer
ATGTCTGTCTATCCATCTATATTTCTTGAGATCACGACTATATAAATCTCTAAAGGGAAGAGTACAGAAAAAATGTTCTGAAACTCTAGCAAATAGAATACCCAGATTGTATGCAGTTAAATTATTTGATTTAATTCACAATATCTGTAGACTCTCCTATACAAATCCAAGCTCAGATATAAATATTATTCTTGAGTAATCCTACAGCTCAGTTCTTCATTTGATAAAACTTGGTCCAAAAGGATGTAAGTTTAAAAATTTTCAAAGTTCAGCTATGATTTTCTTCTGCAATAACATTTGCTTTTACCAAGTCTACCAGAGCCTAATGAGAATGGAGGCGGAATTTTCCTTAATAAAATCTCACCACTTCCAGAATATTCTGATTTGTTTTAATGAGAAAGAAACCAGGACTTCTGAGAATCCAAAATAAAGAAAATGAATAAAACAGTGTTGAGAATTTCAAGAATCTGAGGGTTTATGTTGAAGATAGGGTCATCACCTTTTTTTTTAAGAATATTCCTTAGGTTGTATGGAACACAACTGGGGGGGAAAGCAAAAGCTATTCTTAACTGAATATCATTTTAAGAGATAGATATCCAATATTACTGTTTTGGAATTCAATCTTTTTATCTGGGTAGGAACAAAGACGAGCCATCTCTTAAGAATCCCTCAGTTTATTTGCTGTCAATTAAATGCTCTAAGCCTTAGTCCTGAAATGATACTATGCCACCAAGGAGTAAGGAAAGAGAGTAGAGGAAGCCTCTGAGCAATTTACTGAAGTGAAGGTGGTCTTCAGCACCCTCCATCACTTTCTGTGTGCGCACTTCCCTGTTAGCCCTACTGGAGTACCAGTACTATCAGAGGACTCTTCCTGGGCAGTCTAGTGATCAAGATTTTGCTCTTACCTTCCTCAAGGAGAGTGTCCCCCTTTGCAAGTTGCTCACTTCATGTCAAAATCCCTTAGAATTTTACTGGAAAACAAAACTAAACTGATAAATTAACTGGATTTAAAATTTGAGTGGCTGGAAATGATTTTACCTGATGTTCTTCCCAGATAACCTGTCCATTACAATAAGAGAATAAGTAGCATGGAGATTTTAGGCATGATGGCAAAACAAGTGAGGGGGTATTTGGGGGGCAAGAGTTTCAGGGGCTATAAAATCAGAACAATAAAGAAGACCACCTTTGCAAGGAGTCACAGTTTTTGCACAGATGCTGGGCCTTGAGGACGAGCAAGAATGCCAGTCTTCACCTCTTCCAGCCTATTGCTTTTGCTATAATTCTAAGTCCTTATACAACAGCAACAGCCCAGTTGACTAACCAGCTATCTTTTCCCTCTTAGAGTTTAGGGGACGAAGGTCCTCCAGGACTAACTTAATGTAAAACATGATGGGCAACATCTTACTAGCAAGTTCTTGACCTCCCCCGGCTTTAATTCCAATCCTGTATAATGAGTCTCTGCCTCCCTGCTTTGCCCTCTGAATACTTCAGCTTCACTTTCCTCCCCTGAACTGCCTGGCTGGCAGTTGTCCCCAGAGGTTTGCTAAAAAGTGAAGGATGAACGAGCAGAAGATTTATTTTTAGACTTTTGCACGCCTTTAATGAGGAAAAGGGAGTTTTGTACCGCACCACAGGTCCACATCCTGACAGCACGGAAGCGTACCTCCATATGGCATTGAATCCCTGTTGCAAGGAGGATTCTAGAAAAGAAGATAAGGAATAGAAGAGACAGTCGCATTTATTGTAATGTTGCCCATCATTATTTTCTTGCTGGAGTTTAGAAGTGACATGCAGAGAGAAAGTCACAAAGTACAATTTCATGAAGACAACAGAACTGCTTTGAAGCCAAGTCAACTTCTGTAATGACAGCAACATATCTGCATTTCAGTGTCAATGAAATGTGATATTAGCAAGTAGCCTTTAATTAAAAAATAAGTTCGTTTGGTAAGTGAGAAGTTAATTCTCAATCTAGAAACTGCAAAGAAGAGAGGGCCCAATTAAATTAGTCATTCATTTCACTAAATCTCAATAGAACATCTACTCTGCGCAATAAATACAGGCATATCTCAAAGATGTTGTGGGTTCTGTTTCAGACCCATGACAATTAAGCGTGTCACACATTTTTTTTGGTTTTCCAGTGCATACATAAGTTACATTTACACTATACTGTAGTCTATTAATTGTGCAATAGCATTATGTCTTAAAAAACAATGTACATACACCTTAATTAAAAAATACTTTACTACTAAAAAATGCTGCCCATCATCTGAGCCTTCAGTGAGTCACAGTAGTAACATCAAAGATAATTGACCACAGATCACCATAACAAATATAATAAAAATGAAAAAGTTGAAATACTGAGAGAATTACCACAATGCGACATAAAGACATGAAGTGAGCAAATGCTTTAGTAAAAATGGCACTGGTAGACTTGCTCGACTCGGGGGGTGCCACAAACCTTCAATTTGTAAAATACACAGTATCTGTGAGGTACGATAAAGCAAAGCACAGTAAAATGAGGTATGCCTGTATAATATGTGAGCGTTTATGGTGAGTTTTAGATACACTAACTCATTTAATTCTTATTCAAGATAACCCTCTGAAAAATCAACATGAGATCCAAAGAAATTAGGTAACAGCAAGTACTCATAGCTATTGGGGGTATACAGATGTATATATATGACTTGTTTCTTGCCTTCAAGTATTTTCATTTCAGAAAAATCTCATTTAAAAATTATGATCATTGGAGAAGCTGCGCGAGGGCCGCCCTGGAGGCATCGGCTGCACCAGTCTCTTCGCGCTGCTGGGCTCGCGGCAGGGGGTCCGGCCCCTCCGTCGCCCCCGTGCCTGTGACTGGCCGCTTCCCGATCTGCCGCACCCCGCACTACCTGCGCCAGGGGGACGTGGTATTCAAGGACTCGGTGAAGGTCATGATGGTGAACTACAACACGCACGGGGAGCTGGGCGAAGGCGCCAGGAAATTCGTGGTTTTCAACATACCTTCGATCCAGTACAAGGACCCTTGGGTGCAGATCATGATGTTTAAGCACATGCTGACACCCTTCCTGCGGTTCTACTTAGATTCTGGGGATCAAGTCCTCGTGGACGTGGAGACCAAGAGCAATAAGCAGATCGTGGAGCACATCAAAAAGATTCTGGGGAAGAATGAGGAAACCCTCAGGAAAGAGGAACAGGAGAAAACTCAGCTTTCTCACCCAGCCCACTCTGGCCCCTGAAAGTGGGAGTGCATCTGTGAGATGAAGGGGCAGGTGTCCTGCCCGGGCCTCGTGCCGTTGCCCAAGGAGATGCCAGGGAAGTACAAACCCTCTCTGAAAGCCAATGCCCGAGACTGAGGCCCGAGAAAAGCCCCTGGTCCTATTCCCTGAGAGACTGAAAATCTCTTTGCAATAAAAGGGTCCCCTTTACACACCTGTGTAAAAACACGTGGTGGGGGGGGGGAGGGAGGAGGTGGGCTGCAGCCAAGCTGCCCAGAGAACACCCTGCACCATCAATCAGGGCAATAAATGCTTCAGAATCACACACAAAAAGAAAAACTTATGATCGTTGAAGATGGGTTAGGAACTTCCTATCCTCCTGTCCTCACCTCCTGGCAGAGTACTTGGAAGCTAATATGTATTCAGAAAAATTGGGGGTAAGAGTAAAGTAATTAATATAGTAACTCACCGTGAGAGGCATTGCAAGCATCTGAGAAAGGCATTTGAATTGGTAAAGGGTCTCTGTGTGGAGAGTCAATGATGATGACTAGGACTCTGCAGTTTAACATATCTATTACCTTCAGATTGTTTATTAAGATCCATTTGTAAAAATCCTATATTTAAAGTAAATGGGACTAATTTCAAATGCTTTTGATGGCATTGCTTTTTTTTTTTTTTTCTTTTTTTTGCTTACGCGGACCTCTCACTGTTGTGGCCTCTCCCGTTAAGGAGCACAGGCTCCGGACGTGCAGGCCCAGCGGCCATGGCTCACCGGCCCAGCCGCTCCGCGGCATGTGGGATCCTCCCAGACCGGGGCACGAACCCGTGTCCCCTGCATCGGCAGGCGGACTCACAACCACTGCACCACCAGGGAAGCCCAGGCATTGCTTTTTAAAAGCATCATCCAGTTACTCTGACCTTCAAGTTCCAGTTTTTACTTGAGAGATAAGTCAAAGAATCAGACATGTTCTATTACAGGACAATAAAAGATAATCTAAGTAAAAGGTAATCTAAATATCAAAAGGCTGGAGGAAATTTAAGAATAGAAAGCAATTAGAGAATAACTTAAATGTTATGAATTAAGTCGTGGGATCCTCTTATTCTCTACCTTTAAAAATCACTGGTGACTCCTTCTTTTTCTTTTTCTTTTTTTTTTACTTTTCAACTTGCATGTAATTTGGGGAGCAAGTCTGGTCCTTCGGGTGCTGTCATCCTTATGGCGAGAGTGCTTGTGTTCAGAGTCTAGTGATTGCCCCAGGCCAGGTATGTCTTCCTACCATTTAACAGGTCAATATCACTTCATGTTTTATGTTCTATTTGGTAATACAGATGGAGATATTAAAGTTCCAAAGGTTAAGTCAATCCTTTCTTTTACAATGGAATAAAATCAATGTCTTAGCTTAGTATTCAAGTCTACAATCTAATTCCATCTTTCAACACCAAACTCAAAACCCACCTCTCCTATAAAACCTTCCTAGATTCTCCCAGAGAATTAATTTTCTATGCCCACTTTGGCATACATAAATTAATTAATGTAATATGTAGCATTTAATTAATATACTTTTATACTAATATAATACACTACCTTGTATTAGAGCATTTTGTGTTTTGGGAAGGCTTTAGAGAAGTAGAAATTCACAAACCAAACTGGTTTCAATTCAGTGCCTTCTTGTTTTCAGTTTCTGATAAAGACACTAACAAGAAAAAGAATGCTACTAGGGCATCCAAAAGCTTCAGGAAGTAATGATAATAGTGGACCAGAATAACCTACACACTGAGCCATGAGCCTCTGATTACTTAAAAATGGGGTCGGACTGTACTACAGAGATACATCTGAATGAGGTGAAAGGAGAAAATTGTAGAAAACACACTTGAATAGGATCAGGACAGAAAGGAAATGACAAGAAAGAAGCTCTACCATGTCATTTTTTCCCCCTTATGTCTTGGGAGTTCATGTTTTGAACAAGAGTGGTTTCTATAACAATCAATGAAACAGGTACTAACCTTGGAGCCCCTGCTGTGTGGCAAGTCCTGTTTGGTTTTGAAATCATTGAAAGGTTTGACTATGAGGAAGATGTCATTTAGGTTCCATGAAAGATAACACGGGAATAGGATTTATTGAAACCAATTCTGCGATCAGAATCACTTCTTTTATTAAGGACTACTAAGCTAAATACAGCTGAATTTGGCAAGCACCAGTAATAAAGTTTCATTGATACCTCAGAGGACAAAGAGAAAAAGTGTGAGAATGAACTCTTGGATAATTTTTAAAAGACACCTAATACCAAAACATTCTCTAGATTTTTACTCTAAGCCTCTTTTCCAATCAAAACACTACAAAAGTATTAAAATATTTAAATTACCTGACTTTGGCCTTGGTTTTTTCCTGTTCCTCTGGCTGCTTTTCCACTTTATGCCTCCATTTTTTCTTACATAAAATGAGGATAATCTGCCAAATTGCATTATACAGTTATATTGTAATTTATTATTTAACTGTACTAACGGTCCCAAAAAGGAGCAATAGAGCGAAGCAAGAGATGTAATTTAGAAATTGATTGTTTCTCACTTTGTCTAGAAATAACATTATAAAGAAAGCAAAATATAACACTGTTCATAGTTCTTATGGATTAGAAAAATGAGCTTCATCCTGACTCTAAATTATGGACCAGGCTACTTAAATACTCATTCAATTATTTGAAGAGGGGAGAAAAAAGCTTTTACCTTTTGGCTTCCCATTACATAGGGGAGCAAATATGGTAATGTTCCCATTATGTATGGGAGTTAATATAAAGTTTAGATGGCTTCCAGAAAAGCATACCCTATGCATCTTTAAAGGAAAGGACAGACATAAAATGTTGAAATTATCCGTTTGTCGGAGGAAACTAACCTTGGGCTGAGGAAAACATTGACTGTGTTTACACATCGCCAGAACAGGCTGCTGCTTTTTTTTTTTTTTTTTTTTTTTATAAATCAGGTAAAACAGGTACTTGGCCTTGTTGTTTAAGGGAAAACAAAAAGTTTCTTTTAGTTGGACTGATTAACTGCTTTGTTTATTTTGCTTTGTTTCTTAATCCAGCCAGTTAGTCCCAGCTGCATAAGTGGAGTGAACTTGCCCTGGAAGCATGACTGAGGGGTACAGCTGGATTTCTCCCCTCAACACGATCTGTGATTTCACCCTGCAGGCAACAGGAGCCAGCTGGGTCTGGGGGATATTGAAAAAGCAAGAGTATTGCACCATAACAAAAGATGAGAAAGAAAGATGAGGAATTGCCCGAGAATTGTCTTCAGTAAATTAATGTAGAAAAATAAAAGGACACCATTTAAGAAAAGCAGGAAATACCATAAAATTTAAGGGGAGGTCATGATTCTCCTTGCATAGCAATTGTTACTTTAATTATTACATTTCATGCAGTAGAAAAAAGAAATGAATGATCTATTATGAACTAAGAAATTGTTGACATTATCTCTTTTTCCACAGGGTGGGTTTTGTTTTTGTTGGTTTTTTAACTTTTGTTTCTACTTTATGAGATAATATATGTGTGAGGATTAGACAATATCTATAAATGTCTTGAGATTCTCCAATATAATACGAATATACATAGTTACAAGATACATTATATACACCAAAATAAATGTGTAAATAAAAGCAAATATATATACATTTTGGAGAAGGGTACTTGACTTATAGTCTTGACTTTAGAATAATAGTTACCTTTTATCTAAGTTTATCCTTCTTGGCCACAAGAAGGGTAATTTAGAAAAATTGAAATGAATTTTGAAGATGACACCCTCACTGATCTTGATGATTTAGGGAGGCTGGCTGATCCTTCCTTTCATGCAGGATTACCTTTAATGTTTTCCAGGGGAACCCAAGTGCATCCATGCAGGGGGCTCCCTAAATCTTTTGCTTTACAAAATAACCAGCCAATGTTCTTGGGATGGGCTAGGAAAGAGGCAGAGACATTAGGATTCTCCAATGTACTAATTGATTTAGCAGCAGTTTAAAACAATGTTGAGCATTGTCAGAGATGTTCCTTTAAGGTATTAAATCAAGTTTCCCAAGATGGATTGCATGCTAACAACATACTATCTAAAAATCTCAAGGGCTGTTTATTGTTCTGCAATTTATGATCATCTTGTTAAAGGATTGCACATCAGCTTCCCTCAAGCCCAGGAAAAAACAGAGACAAATAGCATGCAAACTATATTGAACAATTCATTATATTATATTGTAGAAACCTAAGCACAGTGTGGAGATAACCATTTTATGCATGCTGCCTTATTGAACAGTAATCACTCTGTAATGCTTTAGATATTTAAATCATATTTATAATAACACATATTAATGTAACATCCCTCATAAAGTTCTCAAGGCATTTTATGGGGTATATAAACAATGGAAAAATACAAAATTTTAGAATGCAGATATACCTACCCTGGGGTCTTAGAGGCAACCTAATGAGGAATATATACAAAATCCCAGGCTGACAGTTTAACTATTTAAGTAGCATATAGAATAACTCAAACACATTTTAAGATATTGCTGGTTACAAACTCATTCTTTATCTAAATATTTGGCCAGGTTGCATAAGTGCTTATTTTCAGTTTTACTGTTATGGGTAGGAAGAAAGAGAGATTAAAAATGTTTAGAACATTTTCAATCAAAGCTTTCAAATTCACTTGCTGGAAAATCGATCACTGATTTGGGTTTACGTATTCTGTAAAGTTACCTTATTAGAGCAGTGGGGTTAATTTTAAAACAAACGAAGGTATTTATCTTGACATGGCTTGCCTAGATTTGGCGTAATGCTGTGCCTCTATGTGTCTGGTAGATAATACAATAATTAGTTGTTGACTGATTAATCCTCAAAGAAATGGAATGGGGTACTTTGAGGTTTCATGAGGATATTCTATCCCTTTCACAAATGGGAGGTAAGCCATAGGGGGTCTAAATTGATCTAGTCACTTCGCTTGAATTTTTCTTTTAATTTTTTACCCTTTAGTGGGTCAACATATAACAATGGAAAAGTTTGCAATCAACCTAAGAACATACAAGGCAGTATTAGATGCTCTGGGGTGGGGGAGGGGGTGGGGGGAGGTTGCAGGGAGTTCAGCATTTTCTTATTTATAACATCCAAAGCAG
>NW_006774574.1:1854107-1854565 GCF_000442215.2 Lipotes vexillifer
AGGAATGAGTTAAAGAATATTCTCATTTATAGTCATCCTGCTTTCAAATGAATGAGATATATAACATTTCATTTTCTAAAATGTAACTTGTTCGAAAATCAGATGGAGGAGAGAAAAATCACAGAAAAAGAACTTTTCTGACTGTAGGCCAGTCTCACCATTAGCGGTTATACCACCAACTGTAGCTTTTCAGTTCCCTTTATTGCACTTGGTTTGATTCTACTGTGTACATACTTTATTCAGAGGCTAGGAGCACATCAAGTGTTCCAGGAAAGGAAGAGGATAAATGCAGGATAACCAACTCCCAAGTTGTTCAGTAGTGGTTCCAGGGTCACAACCCTTTCTTGACAACATCACCTGCAACACATTAATACAACTTCAAATGTTTCACGTGGAGGACACATGCTAGTGTGACTAAATGGTTTCCTTTAAGTTGGGAAAGAATTCAACCCAGCAGG
>NW_006774574.1:1854575-1872314 GCF_000442215.2 Lipotes vexillifer
GGAATTGGTTATTAGCACTGACATTCAATTGTTTAAATATAATTAAAATTTTCTCAGGGGTATCCTACAGGCTGTCTGGTTGTGTGTTCTTAATTTATAAGAAAGCTGTTAAATCTAGAAGTCTGCTCACTAGTATTGCCATCTTCTGTTTAAGTTGCAGTGGATCCAAACCACTTTTTATGAAAGTAGGGCTTTCTGGAAACACGACTAAGCTCATGTCTAACTGCAAATGAAAGACTCTTTCTTTGGAATAGATGAGCTGCTCCACTGTTTTAACAGGAACTGTCTGGACCATTTATCTCCAATTTTCTTAAATTCTGAACTCAAGACTTTGGAGTCAAAGCATAAAGCAACAGGAAAGATTTAAAATATTTCCAGAAGTTCTGTAACTTAAATCTCAATTCACTCCTGATCATCATGTTTATGCAATTCCTGGGAATGATTACCTATTGCATTTACCGTGCTTCACTCAATGACTATTTATTTATTGAGGACCTGCTAGGTGCAAGTTTCTGTGCTGAGTATTGAGAATTCAGCAACCAACACAGAATCCCTGACTGCATGGGATTTCCAGTCTAAGCGCTTTTAATTTCCAGATGATTAGATGATTTGGGGGAAAGAAGTTGTATATGTGTGCAATCTCCAAAGCAATTTTATGCCTATTTGTTTCAGTAAACCTGACAGAAGCCTGATGTGGGCTTTCTTATTTTAAACAACTGGTCAACCTTACTCATGCTTTGGTAATCCAGAACACTCCAAATAATGTTACTACTTGAATTAGAGGGAGTGACACTTGGTTAAGAACTTTTCCTACATATGCATGTTAAGGATGCTGCGTGTGCTAAGGTTCCGTGGACACCTCCCTGATAGATTTCACAAGTTCCGGCTTCTTCCCACTGCCAGTGCTGCTCTTACCCCTTTAAGAGTTCCCCCAACAACAACTACAGATGCACATTGAAAATGTTCAATGTCAATGAAAATAAATTAAAGGGACTTCTGATATAGGTTTTCATCTGGTGCTCTGTTTGTGAACTTCATTCCAGAGAAGCTATGCATGATAGAACATTCACAGAATGATGGCTGATTAACAAATTAACTCCAAATCTGTCTCCACACTGTAACTTTTATTGACAGGCCGTAATTTGTGTCTTTGGATCAACACAGAGTCAGCCTCCTTCCTTTATCACATGACAGCTCTTAAAAAGTTTTAACTCAATTGTAATGTTCCTACTAATCTTCTCTCTATGAAGCTAAATCCATTGAGTCTTAAGAAAACCTGCATCATTTGATGTGGTTCAGAGATTTTCCAACATTCTAGTCATTTGCTTCTCTCTGTTTCAATGCAGGTACCTCCACGTTCCTCTACTCTGGCGAGATGTTATTGATGAAAGTTCTGAGGTAGAGAATCTTCCATATTGCTTCCTTATTTTGTCTATTAATCTGTAATCTTACCAAAAGTTTCCTAAAATAATTTGATCAGTAATCACAAAAGGTTATATGGTAGTGGTTAAAATGTGTCTCAGGAATTAAACTTCCTATCTTCAAATCTGAGCACTGCTAATTACTAGCTTTGTAACCTTGAACCAGTTCATTAACTTCTTAGGGCTCTTTCTGAGTATGTAAAATGGGGACGGTAAGAAAAATACGTAGCTCATTTGGCTGTTGTGAGAGAATTACAACAAATGAGGTAAAGCAATAAACACCCACATAGGAATGGAAACACAGAAAGCACTGTTAGAACTGTTAGCTATTTTTACTAATACCAAGAGCACTTCCAGAAATGACAAATAACATGATGCTTAATTCAGGTAATCAAGTTCCTTTTTTTCTGATTATTTGAAATGTTATATTGTATCAGACGTTGATGTCTAAAATGAGTGCAAGTCTGATAAACCCTTTGTGAAATCAACTTGTGATTTATTTCGATACTTGGAAACTCCAATTCTGTTGCACTTTGAACACACTAGCTCATTCCAAAGGTTATAGCATAATTGTTTTAAAATGCCAAATGTAGACAGGTTTGATTCATATATTTTAAATATATCTACTTTTTTTACAAGACTGAGAAAGTTTTAGGAACACAGTTTCATTTTTCTCAATATACACTTTGAGTTTAAAATGAGGAAGATGGCAGTTATTCATATTTAGTAGATGGGGAAACTAAGGAATTGAAGGTTTGAGTTAGTTGTGAAAGACCACTCTGACGCTTAAAAGTAGAATGAATATTATTTTTTTAACATCTTTATTGGAGTATAATTGCTTTACAATGGTGTGTTAGTTTCTGCTGTGTAACAAAGTGAATCAGCTATACATATACATACATACCCATATCTCCCCCCTCTTGCGTCTTCCTCACACCCTCCCTATCCCACCCCTCTAGGTGGACACAAAGCACCTAGCTGACCTACCTGTGCTATGTGGCTGCTTTCCACTAGCTATCTATTTTACATTTGGTAGTATATATATGTCCATACCATTCTCTCACTTCGTCCCAGCTTCCCCTTCCCCTTCCCCGTGTCCTCAGGTCCATTCTCTATGTCTGCATCTTTATTCCTGTCCTGCTGCTAGGCTCTTCAGAACGATTTTTTTTTTTTACATTCCATATATATGTGTTAGCATATGGTATTTGTTTTTCTCTTTATGACTCACTTCACTCTGTGTGACAGTCTCAAGGTCCATCCACCTCACTACAAATAATTCAATTTCATTCCTTTTTCTGGCTGAGTAATATTCCACTGTATATATGTGCCACATCTTCTTTATCCATTCATCTGTCGATGGACACTTAGGTGGCTTCCATGTCCTGGCTATTGTAAATAGAGCTGCATTGAACATTGTGGTACATGACTCTTTTTGAATTACGGTTTTCTCAGGGTTTATGCCCAGTAGTGGGATTGCTGGGTTGTATAGTAGTTCTATTTTTAGTTTTTTTGAGGAACCTCCATACTGTTCTCCATAGTGCCTATATCAATCTACATTCACACGAACAGTGCAAGAGGGTTCCCTGTTCTCCACACCATCTCTAGCATTTATTGTGTGTAGATTTTTTGATGATGGCCATTCTGACCAATGTGAGGTGATACCACATTGTATTTTGATTTGCTTTTCTCTAATGATTAATGATGTTGTGCATCCTTTCATGTGTTTGTTGGAAGTCTGTATATCTTCTTTGGAGAAATGTCTATTTAGGTCTTCTGCCCATTTTTGGATTGGGTTGTTTTGGGTTTTTGGTTTTTTTTTTTGATATTGAGCTGCATGGGCTGCTTATATATTTTGGAGATTAATCCTCTGTCAGTTGCTTCATTTGCCAATTTTTTCTCCCATTCTGAGGGGTGTCTTTTCATCTTGTTTATGGTTTCCTTTGCTGTGCAAAAGCTTCTAAGTTTCATTAGGTCCCATTTGTTTATTTTTGTTTTTATTTCGATTTCTCTAGGAGGTGGGTCAAAAAGGATCTTGCTGTGATTTATATCATGGGGTGTTCTGCCTATGTTTTCCTGTAAGAGCTATATAGTGTCTGGTCTTACATTTAGGTCTTTAATCCATTTTGAGTTTATTTTTGTGTTTAGTGTTGGGAAGTGTTCTAATTTCATTCTTTTACATGTAGCTGTCCAGTTTTCCCAGCACCACTTATTGAAGAGGCTGTCTTTTCTCCATTGTATATTCTTGCCTCCTTTATCAAAATAAGGTGACCATATGTGCATGGGATTATCTCTGGGCTTTCTATCCTGTTCCATTGATCTATATGTCTGTTTTTGTGCCAGTACCATACTGTCTTGATTACTGTAGCTTTATAGTATAGTCTGAAGTCAGGGAGCCTGATTCATCCAGTTCCGTTTTTCTTTCTCAGTAACTTTGGCTATTCGGGGTCTATTGTGTTTCCATACAAATTGTGAAATTTTTTGTTCTAGTTCTGTGAAAAATGCCATGGAATTTGATAGGGATTGCATTGAATCTGTAGATTGCTTTGGGTAGCATAGTCATTTTCACAATATTCGTTCTTCCAATCCAAGAACATGGTATATCTCTCCATCTGTTGGTATCATCTTTAATTTCTTTCATCAGTGTCTTCTAGTTTTCTGCATATAGGTCTTTTGTCTCCTTAGGTAGGTTTATTCCTAGGTATTTTATTCTTTTTGTTGCAATGGTAAATGGGAGTGTTTCCTTAATTTCTCTTTCAGATTTTTCATCATTAGTGTATAGGAATGCAAGAGATTTCTGTGCATTAATTTTATATCCTGCTACTTTACCAAATTCATTGATTAGCTCTAGTAGTTTTCTCATAGCATCATTAGGATTCTCTATGTATAATATCATGTCATCTGCAAGCAGTGACAGTTTTATTTCTTCTTTTCTAATTTGTATTCTTTTTATTTCTTTTTCTTCTCTGATTACTGTGGCTAAAACTTCCAAAACCATGTTGAATAATAGTGGTGAGAGTGGGCAACCTTGTCTTGTTCCTGATCTTAGTGGAAATGATTTCAGTTTTTCACCATTGAGAACAATGTTGACTGTGGGTTTGTCATATATGGGCTTTATTATGTTGATGTAACTTCCCTCTATGCCTACTGCCTAGAGGGTTTTTATCATAAACGTGTGTTGAGTTTTGTCGAAAGCTTTTTCTGCATCTATTGAGATGAGATGGTTTTTCTCCTTCAATTTGTTAATATGTTTTATCAGATTGATTGATTAGCATATATTGAAGAATCCTTGCATCCCTTGGATACACCCCCCTTGATCATGGTGTAAGATCCTTTTAATGCGCTGGTGGATTCTGTTTGCTAGTATTTTGTTGAGGATTTTTTCACCCATGTTCATTATTGATATTGGCCTGTAGTTTTCTTTCTTTGTGGCATCTTTTTCTGGTTTTGGTATCAGGGTGTTGGTGGCCTCATAGAATGAGTTTGGGAGTGTTCCTCTCTCTGCTATAATTTGGAAGAGTTTACGAAGGATAGGTGTTAGCTGTTCTCTAAATGTTTGATAGAATTTGCCTGTGAAGCCATCTGGTCCTGGGATTTTGTTTGTTGGAAGGATTTTAATCAAAGTTTCAATCTCAGTGCTTGTGATCCGTCTGTTTATATTTTCTATTTCTTCCTGGTTCAGTCTCGGAAGGTTGTACTTTTCTAAGAATTTGTCCATTTCTTCCAGGTTTTCCATTTTATTGGCATAGTGTTGCTTGTAGTAATCTCTCATGATCTTCTGTATTTCTGCAGTGTCAGTTGTTACTTCTCCTTTTTCATTTCTAATTCTATTGATTTGTCTTCTCCCTTTTTTTCTTGATGACTCTGGCTAACTGTTTATCAATTTTGTTTATCTTCTCAAAGAACCAGCTTTTAGTTTATTGATCTTTGCTATCATTTCCTTCATTTCTTTTTCATTTATTTCTGACCTGATCTTTATGATTTCTTTCCTTCTGCTAACTTTGGGTTTTTTTTTTTTTTGTTCTCTTTCTCTAATTTCTTTAGGTATAAGGTTAAGTTGTTTATTTGAGATGTTTCGAGTTTCTTGAGGTAGGATTGTATTGCTATAAACTTGTCTCTTAGAACTGCTTTTGCTGCATCCCATAGGTTTGGGGTTGTTGTGTTTTCATTGTCATTTGTTTCTAGGTATTTTTAAATTTCCTCTTTGATTCCTTCAGTGATCTCTTGGTTATTTAGTGGTGTATTGTTTAGCCTCTGCGTGTTTGTATGTTTTACAGATTTTTTTCCTGTAACTGATATCTAGTCTCATAGTGCTGTGTTCAGAAAAGAGACTTGATAAGATTTCAATTTTCTTAAATTTACCAAGGCTTGATTTGTGACCCAAGCTATGATCTATCCTGGAGAATGTTCCATGAGCACTTGAGAAGAAAGTGTATTCTGAAGTTTGTGGGTGGAATGTCCTATAAATATCAGTTAAGTCCATCTTGTTTAATGTATCATTTAAAGCTTGTGTTTCCTTATTTATTTTCATTTCAGATGATCTGTCTATTGGTGAAAGTGGGGTGTTAAAGTCCCCTACTATGATTGTGTTACTGTCGATGTCCCCTTTTATGGCTGTTAGCATTTGCCTTATGTATTGAGGTGCTCCTATGTTGGGTGCATAAATATTTACAACTGTTATATCTTCTTCTTGGATTGATCCCTTGATCATTATGTAGTGTCCTTCTTTGTGTATTGTAATAGTCTTTATTTTAATGTGTATTTCATCTGATATGAGGATTGCTACTCCAGCTTTCTTTTGATTTTCATTTGCATGGAATATCTTTCTCCATCCCTTCACTTTCAGTCTGTATGTGTCCCTAGGTCTGAAGTGGGTCTGTTGTAGACAGCATAAAAACGGGTCTTGTTTTTGTATCCATTCAGCCAGTCTATGTCTTTTGGTTGGACCATTTAATCCTTTTACATTTAAGTTAATCATAGATATGTGTGTGCCTATTACCATTTTCTTAATTGTTTTGGGTTTGTTATTGTAGGTCTTTTCCTTCCCTTGTGTTTCCTGCTTAGAGAAGTTCCTTTAGTATTTGTTGTAGAGCTGGTTTGGTGGTGCTGAATTCTCTTAGCTTTTGCTTGTCTGTAAATGTTTTAATTTCTCCGTTGAATCTGATTGAGATCCTTGCTGGGTAGAGTAATCTTGGTTGTAGGTTTTTCCCTTTCATCACTTTAAACATGTCCTGCCACACCCTTCTGGTTTGCAGAATTTCTGCTGAAAGATCAGCTGTTAACCTTATGGGGATTCCTATGTATGTTTCTTTCTGTTGTTGTTTTAAATATTTTTTCTTTGTAGTTAATTTGTGATAGTTTGATTAATATGTGTCTTCGTGTGTTTCTCCTTGTATTTGTCATGTATGGGACTCTCTGCACTTCCTGGACTTGACTATTTCCTTTCCTATATAGTTTTCAACTATAATCTCTTCAAATATTTTCTCAGTCCCTTTCTTTTTCTCTTCCTCTTCTGGGACCCCTAGAATTCTAATGTTGGTACGTTTAATGTTGTCCCAGAGGTCTCTGAGATTGTCCTCGATTCTTTTCATTCTTTTTTCTGTATTCTGTTCTGTGGTAGTTATTTCCACTCTTTTATCTTCCAGGTCACTTATCCATTCTTCTGCCTCAATTATTCTGCTATTGATTCCTTCTAGAGAATTTTAAATTTCATTTATTGTGTTGTTCATCACTGTTTCTTTGCTCTTTAGTTCTTCCAGGTCCTTGTTAAACGTTTCTTATATTTTCTCCATTCTATTTCCAAGATTTTGGACCATCTTTACTATCATTACTCTGAATTCTTTTTCAGGTAGACTGCCTATTTCCTCTTCACTTGTTTGTTCTGGTGGGTTTTTACCTTGCTCCTTCATCTGCTCTGTATTTCTCCATCTTCTCATTTTGCTTAAGTTACTGCATTTTGGGGCTCCTGTTCACAAGCTGCAGGTTCATAGTTCCTGTTGTTTTTGGCATCTACCCACAGTGGTCAAGGCTGGTTCAGTGGGTTGTGTAGGTTTCCTGGTGGAAGAGACTGGTGCCTGTGTTCTGGTGGATGAGGCTGGCTCTTGTCTTTCTGGCGGGCAGGACCACGTCCAGTGGTGTGTTTTGGGGTGTCTGTGACCTTATTATGATTTTAGGCAGCCTCTCTGCTAATGGGCGGGTTTGTGTTCCTATCTTGCTAGTTGTTTGGCGTAGGGTGTCCAGCACAATAGCTTGCTGTCTTTGAGTGGAGCTGGGTCTTAGTGTTGAGATGGAGATCTCTGGGAGAGCTTTCACCATTTGATATTATGTGGGGCGAGAAGGTCGCTGGTGGACCAATGTCCTAAACTCAGCTCTCCCACCTCAGAGTCTCAGGCCTGACACCTGGCCAGAGCACCAAGACCCCATCAGCCACACTGCTCTGAAGAAAAGGGAGAAAAAGAAAGAACGAAAGAAAAAGTAACTAAATAATATAAAATAAAGTTATTAAAATAGAAAAAAATATTATAAATAAAAAAATTTAAATTAATTAAAAAAAGAGAGAAAGAAAGAAGAGAGCCGCCAATCCAAAAAAATTTTAAAATCTACCAATGATAACAAGTGTTAAAATCTATACAAAAGACAAACAAAAAAAATGGACAGTCAGAACCCTAGGATAAATGGCAAAAGCAAAGCTATACAGGCAAAATCACACCAAGAAGCATACACATACACACTCACAAAAAGAGAAAATGGAAAAAAAAAGAAATATATATATATATATATATATATATATAATTTAAAAAGGAAGAAAGCAACGAAATCAATAAACAAATCTACCATTTATAATAAGCTCTAAATACTAAACTAACATAAACATAAAACCAGAAACAAATTAGATGCAGAAAGCAAGCCCCAAGTCTACAATTGCTCCACTGCCTCTATTTTGGGATGATTCGTTGTCTCTTCAGGTATTCCACAGACGCAGGGTACATCAAGTTGATTGTGGGGATTTAATCTGCTGCTCCTGAAGCCGCTGGGAGAAATTTCCCTTTCTCTTCTTTGTTTGCACAGCTCCTGGGGCTCAGCTTTGGATTTGGCCCCCGCCTCTGCATGTAGGTTGCCTGAGGGGGTCTTTTGGGAAGTCTGAGGTCTTCTGCCAGCATCTGGTGTGTGTTCTGTAGGAGTTGTTCCACATGTAGATGTAGTGTTGTTGTATTTGTGGGGAGGAAGGTGATCTCCACGTCTTACTCCCCTGCCATCTTGAAGGTGCTCCCTAGAATGAATATTATTTTAAAAAGTGTTTCCTATTTCCTGTGACGTTTGTGTACTATTTCTCCTAAGACTATTTTGAATAAGAAATCCTATATCTCTCTAAATCCTGAAAGATTAGCTTAGGGAGGAAATGAGCAAAACATCAGGTAAAGAAAGTAATTGGCATTGCTTAAAGTTTAAAGGAAATGGGACATTGGTTGCCAAAAATACAAAAAAATAAATGACATAAAAAGTAGTTAAACAGGGATATTAAAATATCACCAGTAAGAGCGAACACACAGTGAAAACTGAGTGTGAAATTTGTGTGACTTTGAAGTGGCCAAGATAGTCAATTCATTATTCAAAAATCTCTTTAGTATAAAAGAAGAAATTGTGCTGCCAAGTCATAAAATCTTGCAAAAATATATTTTAACCAAAAGCCTGTTTGCAAAGTGCATTTTCACTTGAATGTAGATCAGCATGTTCATATGACAGGGATCCATGGGTATTAATGTAAATGGCAAGTGAATTGTCTAAGCTTCTTGCAATTATGTTAGAAATCTCATCTAGTCAGAGTATTCTAGGAACTGTCTTCTTGCTTTCCCTCTCTCAATCTCTTATAATAAGTAGGTTGAAGCAGCTCTTTGGGAGTCACCTATTGATTGCCTGAAGAAAAATGCTTGATGGTTTAAGTTGCTCAGAGACTTTCATTTTCTAGATATTTTAAAAACCACACTACAGCAGTTTTGTTTATCCATAAAATGCCTTGTTAGCAGATTTAATCTTTGTTCACTTAAACCTCCAATACCACTTTTCCTTTAACTAATTTTACAATTCAATCAAAAGAACCAGTTATTTTGTATGTCACATCTAATATGTGTGTGTTAAATCAGGTGCTGCTTAATTTTGAGGTTCTTGCAGAACATATTATTTGAGCCTGGATTGAAGTTGCAAGTCTAGAAGAGAAGAACCAGAAAAGCTGGTTTGTAACTTTGTTATGCCAATTTGAGCAAGTCACTTCATTTCTTCTAGTTTTTGTTTCCTCATCTGTCAAATGCTCTATCAGTCAGGCTAGGCTAGGCTATGCTACAGTAACAAATATTCACCAAAATGTAGTGATTCTTTATGGTAGTCACTCAAAGACTCAGGCTTATGGAGGCCATATTTCTGTGCTCTCATGATTGCTACAGGAGAAGAAAAATTACTTCATCAATTGTTTTTTCATGGAAATGATATATGTTACTTCTGATTGGATTTCATTAGTTAAAGAGAGTCACGTGGCTATATCTAGCTTCAAACAAGTGGGGAAGTACAATCCTACCGTATGCCTGAAAGGAGAAAAACTACATTACTTATAAATAAAAACTACATTACTTATAAATATAAATTTTATTTGTTCTCTAGAACAAATAAAATTAATTATTTGAAAATGCTTGGAATACAATATGTTTAGTCAATGACTATATATTTTTCTCTCTCTCTCTCTTTCTTTTTAATTGAAGTAGAGTTGATTTACAGCATTGTGGCAATCTCTGCTGTACAGCAAAATGACTCAGTTTTACACATATTTACATTCTTTTAAAAATGTTCTTTTCCATTATGGTTTATCCCAGGAGATTGAATATAGTTCCCTGTGCTAGGGACCTTTTTGTTTATCCATTCTAAATATAATAGTTTGCATCTACCAACCCCAAATTCCCAGTCCATCCCTCTCCTGCCCACCCTCCCCACAAGTCTGATCTCTAGGTCTGTGAGTCTGTTTCTGTACTGTGCTGTATTTTAGATTCCACATATACGTGATATCATATGGTATTTGTCTTTCTCTTTCTGATTTACTTCACTTAGTATGATAACCTCTAGTTGCATCCATGTTGTTGCAAATGGCATTATTTTGTTCTTTTTTATGGCTGAGTAGTATTCCATTGTGTATATGTACCACATTTCCTTTATTCATTCATCTGTCAATGGACATTTAGGTTGTTGCCATGTTTTGGCTATTGTGAATAGTGTGGCCATGAACATAGGGGCGCGTGTATCTTTTTGGATTATAGTTGTGTCCGGGTATATGCCCAGGAGTGGGATTGCTGGATCCTATGGTAATTCCATTTTTAGTTTTCTGAGGAACCTCCATACTGTTTTCCATAGTGGCTGCACCAATTTACATTTCCCTCAAAAACTAGATTACTTATAAATAATACTATTGCTCTCTAGAATAAATAAAATTATTTATTTGAAAATGCTTGGAATACAATATGCTTAATCAATGACTATATTTTGTTCATATTTATTTTTATAGTAAAAGAAAAAGAAACTGAATATTATAAGAATGGTATCATATGACATAGAATACCTTAATAGGCTTAATCACATGGTAACTTCAGATTTTATTATAATTTTACAAGATTCTTATGCACAAAGACTATGAGGATGCTTGAGGCTATCCGAAAGCACAAGACAGCTTCACTCTTTAATATTAAGGTACATTTTTAAATTTACAAAGTATAAAACTTTTATTTAAAAATTAGGAACGTTAACATTAAATAAATAACTGAAAAACTTTTTTCTCAAATTTACCTGTATATGTGGACCTATTTCCTTTTGAGCTGTGTTTGTATCTATGAAAAATATTAGAGAATGGAGATCATTCAAGCAAATATTACTTTTCCTTCATTTTCCTGCAGACAGAATTACCTGGATAAATTACAGCAAAAATAATCAGAGGTGCAGTGTTTAAAAATAAAATGAGCTGCTTTCCTTAGTTTGGATGGCATCAGAGTCCTCCTGTTTCTGTGCCTTCAATTTCCAGGGCAAAGAAAGCTCCAAGCATGTAGAGAGCAAAACAACAGGGCATCTCACCCAAAGAGAGCAACCCTCACAGCAGATGAAGGAAGCCAGAGGAGCCACGGAGAAGTTCATCTGCACCCACTCATTCCTCTCCTGTCTCCATTCTGAGTTGAGGACTTGTTAATGAAGAAGTGTTCTCAGCTTAGGGTGAAGAAAGAACATCGATGCAAATTCTGTGCTTAGTAAGTCTTGGGTACATTGTTAGCAAGGTGATTCTATTTCGTGAGAAGCACACCTCTGTCGCCTACATAATGTGCAGCTTGAGCAAATCCCTAAAGCTGTCCACATCTCCATTTCCTCACCTGTGAAATGGTTAAATATCACTTGCCTGTATACCTTGCAGAGTTGAAGAGAGAATCAAAAGATGTGGTGTTTAGGGCTTCCCTGGTGGTGCAGTGGTTGAGAGTCCACCTGCCGATGCAGGGGACACGGGTTCGTGCCCCGGTCGGTCTGGGAGGATCCCACATGCCGCGGAGCGGCTAGGCCCGTGAGCCATGTCCTCTGAGCCTGTGCATCTGGAGCCTGTCCTCCACAACAGGAGAGGCCACAACAGTGAGAGGCCCACGTACCGCAAAAAAAAAAAAAAAAAAAAAAAAAAAAAGATATGGTGTTTGTAAAAGTGATCTGCAGAGGGAAAAATCAAATAAATGTCTGATTATCTCTTCTCCACCAATCTGCTCTCAACCGATGTTTATTTTTCTTTCTATACAAAAGGGATGATGTTGCTTTGTGTGGCGCAATCTAAGTACGAGGCCCAGTGCTCAGGGTCATAGATAGGTGCATTCCATTACATTCCATTGTCAAGGAAGCACAATGTAAGTCAAGTGAAAAGGAGTGATATTATTACAGAACAAACTGAATTCCTGTAAATTCATACTAAAAACTAAGTACTTTTCAAATATATGGACTTGTAAAGCATTAGTGGCATAACTCACAATAGATTACAACCCATCAAGGGATTCAGACTCTGGTAGAAATCTACATTTGCATTAATTTAAGAGAAAGATGGCATGCTTACAGATCAGAGGGCCATCCACCCTCTCTGTTGTGGCCCAGGGAGGTGGTATTTGGAACATCGATCATTGACTCAAGGGGTGAACAGCAGCAGAGGCCACAGTTACAACAGTGAAGGCAGCATCCCCACACACAGCTAACAGTCGCTCTAAGGTAGGCAGTGTTTACCCAACCGTAAGAATCTGGCAGGTCTCATTACTGGTTGAATAAATGATAGTGTGTTAGAGAAGGCAAGGATGGATAACAGGCTTGTGTATGTCCAACTGTAGGTACCATTGGAGCTCTCACAAAGGGCAGCAGTCATAAGAAGAGGACAAATGACAGAGACATTCACCCATGACTTTCCACATCATTTCCCCAACCCTTTTTCACCTCCCATCAATTCCAAAGAAAACGACTATTTTAAATCCTAACCTGAATGGAGTGTTCCCCCACACACACATCTTGTTGTTGTACTTTTTTCCTGTCTAGCCATAATATGCACCAAAAACAACATGTGAGGACAACTTCACTTAGGATATATGCTGCGACTTGAGCACACGGTTCATTATAGAGCTGCTAGCAGTCAGAGGTTGGCAGTCTTACTTAATGGAATAACAGATAGAGAGCAAGAATAATGGCTCCCTTGTCTCTCAGTCTATTAATAGGGGGACCATTAATATTGCAAAATGACTGGTAATAAGAATATTTTAAGGGGGGAAAGCCTTGGCTATAAATGAACTTTTATAGCTAAAATGGTTGTGAGAACGTAACGTTAATTCTTAAGAAAATAGAAGCCCAGTTTACTGGATACACATATTTATTACTTGCTGTTATTGTTTGTTTACTATGTTATTCTTCCTTTCTAAAAAAGATGTTCAGTCATTTCCCTCTTAGCATCAGTGTCCAAAAAATACATGGCAACTCATGACCTAGGAATATATTTATATAACATCACAAACGTTTTCCATGGCAACAAGCCTTGTCAAGCTGTCAGATGCTGTGAGACAGACTTCTGAGCAGTTCCCAAACAAATATAATTCTAATATAGAAACGAATAGGATTCCTGTTGTTCCACTGTGTTATCTAATATTGAACCCACAAACTACAGGACTGCATGCTAAAAAAAAAAAGTAAAAAGGAGAAAGTGATTTCCTTTCCTTTAAAGATGCATGCCAGATTATGTTGCCTCCCTGAGAGATGACATTATCATCTTCTAAACGTCACTTACTTGGAGAGCAGTTTATTTTCAGAAGATTGTGACTATTGTCTTGAAGTTCTGTTGATTTTTCTTAATCAACCATATTTTATGAAGAGTTAAAATTCAATAAAAGTTTTAGACATTCAACAGTCAAAGTCAAAACTGCCGCCATTGATATCCTCCTAATGAGAATTACAAAGACTTAGAATTGAGGTGACCAGAAAGACCAAACTTTGCCATCTTCATTCCACCTCTCCTGTATTTCCTGGTGGCTCAGAAAGCCACAGAGTAAAATAAATGTTTGATATAGTTCTAGTTCTCTGATATAGATTAATCAAGAATAAACTGATGAATGGGTGGATGGACAGATGGACAAAAGGACTGGTGGCAAGATAGATCCATCTCACGGTTAAATAACAGGTAACTTTCATTAATCTCAGGATATATAGTATGTTTTAGTCAAGAAGTTCATTATACACATTTTGTGCTTGAGCAAACTGGGCACAAAGAAGTGGAGTTATTCACCCTGCATTCTTTTTTTTTTTGCCGTACGCAGGCCTCTCACTGTTGTGGCCTCTCCCGTTGCAGAGCACAGGCTCCGGACGCGCAGGCTCAGCGGCCATGGCTCACGGGCCCAGCCGCCCCGCGGCATGTGGGATCTTCCCGGACCGGGGCACGAACCCGTATCCCCTGCATCGGCAGGCGGACTCTCAACCACTGCGCCACCAGGGAAGCCCCACCCTGCATTCTTTGTTAAGCTTTTGGGAAAGTTAAGAGGAAAATCTAATAGCAAGAATTTCTTGCCCTAGATGACCTTAGTTCTAGAACTCTGAAGGCCTAGATTCTTGTCCTCGTTCTGTAGTTGTTTTGATTGGCTATTGATATGTAATATATCACCCTAAAACTTAGTGACTTAAAAAATTATCTCTCTTATGATTCTGTGGGTTTTCTGGACTCAGCCAAACCCAGTCTTGAGTCTTGAGGGTGATCACCCATTGCTGCATTCAGCTGGGGTTGGGGGAGAGGGCAAGGTCACCCAGGATTGGGACACTGGGTCAGCTGGACTTTCTCTCTCCCCGATGTCTTAGGTCATCTCACTCTCCATGTCACCGCTCCTACAGAATAGCCGGACTTCTTAGTGGAACTTAGGGATTCCAAGCGCACGGAAGCACAAGTGCCCAAGTCATCTTAAGCCTTAGACTTGAAAGTAGCACAGTGTCACTTTTGTCGTATTCTATTCATTATAGGGAATCGCAGCTTCAAGAGGAGGGAACCGCACAAGTGTGTGACTATCAAGACGTGTGGTTCATGAGGGACCACCAATATAACAAGCTACTTTATCACAAGTAGTGTGACCTAAATAATTGTTTCCTCAACTGTCAGGTGAAGAGGTTGCACTAGATTCAAGTGTACCTTTAATAGTCCAAAGTTCCCTGAGCCATTCAATACAGTATATTATTTCAGGAAAATGGACTCCAAAACCCATACAATCTCAGGCTTATTTTCAAAGCCACACTGACCCTTTCTCATGTCTAACAGATTTGGCAGGCAGCTCAAACTGAGTATGTCATAATCAAGACTTTCCTTTTATATGCTTCCCTATCCCTAGAGTCCATATTGCAAATGATAGCACTCTATACTCCCAGTTATCCTTGTCAGAAATCTGGAAATCATTCTTGAAACTTCTTGTCAATAATGTCTACTAATCAATGAGTCATAACAATGCTATGATAAATATACTATGATTATCCCCATTTTTCAGAGGAGAAAAATAAGACACAACTAGGTTATAACCTGCTAGGACAGATGCAGCACTAGTAAGTGGAGAAGTCTTAACTGTGACAGTATACTAGGAATAAAGACCCCTGGCTTCCACAGTATGTAAAGATCTGAAGTTAGGCAATGATTACAAAGACTTGAAGGTTTTTTGAAAGTACAATATACACCCTTGAACTATTTGAGTGATAGATAATTTGTAAATCAGCAAATTTTTCAGTAATAGTGCTCCTCTGGAAGGATGGCTTAGGGAAAAGGTAAGTTGGCCATCTTAAAAATAATTTGCAGCACTGTTATCTCACACACACACACACACACACATACACACACACACGTTGGAAAACAAAATAAAAATAATTTTTATTTTTAGTTAACTCTTACAAAACAAATTATATGGATGCTGTAACAAATTCTTTTTTATGGGTGAGGAAGACTAAGATCTTCATATAAAATGAATCAACCCAGGGGAGTTGGTGCTTGAATCAAGTGTAGAAACTGCTAGCAATAAGTAGCTAATAATTCATTAGCTGAAGGAACTGGACATATGGCACAGGTTAAAATTATTCAGAAGGCCATCATTCTGAGGTCAGACTCTCAGTAAAAGAATTAATAGTTACTTTGTAACTACTTTAGTTAAAACCTCTGCAGAGAAATGAGAAATGTTAGGGAAGGATCATGTGCTACAAACTTGAAGTAACTAAATAGTTTTGAAACTATTTTTAATGCAATGTTTGTGTTGGGGGTACAAGATAAGATCCTTGAGACACTTGAAGTATATATAAAGTCTTTTCTGGAAATAAGGACAACTATCCATGGAACTGTTTCTTCTCCTGAGAGTGAAATAAATCAACAAATTGCTATTTAAAGCATGTGAATAATTCCCTTCCCTCAGGCTTTTCAAATGACTTGCTATGGCTTTGGATATTTTTTTCCCACTAATTTTCATTGCAGAAAGAAAAATACCACATTGGCAAGGATAAGGAAATTTTCTTTGAAGCCACTGAATAGTTACAGTTTGGCTGGTCACACTCTCTCCCTTCTTGTCTTCTGGCTGCTGTTTGACAGTAACACGGAGGGATCATCCTTTGGGACTGGCAAGGAATTTCTTCCATCTTCGGTGTTTCCTGATGGCATACATTAAAGACAATTAAGAAAGGAATTTACACAGACCTCATATACACTGATCTGAACAGTTTCCTCAAATTCACGTGTGCTCATTTCACTCAAGGATGGGTTAATTTGATTACTATTCCTCAAATCTGCCCTCTTTCTGTGGTTCTCAATTTCATCCGGGCTTAATATCAACTCCATTTGGTTTATATTACCCCCTACTCCAACCTAGCCTTCTGGCAATTCATAGGTCTACTACATCAAAATTCATCTATTGATTGCTATTAAACTCCTAAAAATTGATATGTCAAAAATACACATTAGTAACCATGAAAAAGGAGGGATATGGAAACCTCAGTTCCTCCCACTGCCCCCAATTAAGTGTGGATCATTTTTTAAGCTTGCATTGTAGTCATCTAGGGCCATGTCATGAGGAGAGAGCAGCAAAGGTTTATTAGGATGCTTTGGCCTCAGGTCTACACAACTTGTCCACTTTGCTACCCCATGCAAGCTAACCCAGTCAGAGCACTTTTCTCGTGACATCTCTGACTCCATCCCAGGGAAACCATACTTTTGTATAATGCATAGTTCAGTTGTGTTTTCATCTAAGAGATGTAAGTTCCTTCAGTTTATTTTTGGGAAAGCAGAAACATATTTCACCCACATTCTGAGACCCAAATAGGAGTTAATATATTGGTCATAGAATTTCAAGGCTGAAAATGACTTCAGAGAGTATACAGTCCAAGTTCTAATGATTCTTCCTCCTCCAGATACCTCAGAATCCACCCTCTGCTGTCTTTCTTCACAGCCACTGCCTCCGTGTCTGTGGTTTTATCTTCCACGTGGGCTACCAATTCCTAGCCCACTTCCAGGCATCACACAAACACACACACATGCACACGCACACACACACACACACGTCTGCTGTCAAAGTAATCTTACTGAGACATAAGCCTGACCCACTTATTCCCTGGCTTAGAAATCTGCAAAGATTTGCCATTCCCTGTTGGATGAAGTCTATAAACAAAACAACATGGGCTTTCCCGTCTGTTCCAGCACCCCTCACCAGTCTTCTCTCTATCCCTTCCTTTCTGTCTCCTTCTCACAGGCCAGACATTTCACTGTTGCCCCAAAAGCATCACACTCTTT
>NW_006774574.1:1872324-1915831 GCF_000442215.2 Lipotes vexillifer
ACTCTTTCACACCTCAACCTCTACACAAACTCTACTCTCTGTCTATATGACCTTCCTCCCCTTCTCCTCCCAGTGACCTCCTGCTTGTCTTTAAAGACCCAAATTAAATGCTACCTCCCTGGGAGCCTTTCCCAGTCCTCACAGAGAGAGTTGGTATATAGCTGCTGCAAGCTTCAGTACCACCCTGTCCAGATATCTACTAGAGCAAACACCGCACTGCAGTTCTCTCTCACCACTAGGCACCGAGCATGGAAGTCATAGCTCATACATCTTTCTGTCTATTGTGCCTAGCACAGAGAAAGCACTTCAGTCATTATTCATTCATTTGTTGAATAAACATGGTGTTATTGATGGTTTAATATTGAAAAACACATTAAACATGGTCCCTGCTATCATAGATTATAGTTTAGTCAGGGAGAGAGACACTAGATAAACACACAAATGAATATACAAGTCTTATCTGTGGTATGTGCTTTGATAGAGAAAAACAAAGGACGAGAAAGAGAATAAGGAAGGGATGGAAGAGCTAATTTAGATGGGGGGAAGGATGGGGAAGAAATCTCTGAGCATGTGACATTTAAGCAGGGATCTGAAGGATGGGTACGAAGCAGCCAGGAAAGGAGTGAGAAAAAGAATGAGTGAAGGTCTTAAAGTGGCAATGAGCTTGTGAAAGGACTTTGAAATAGGGCAGTACTGCTAAAACAGAGCAAGGGGACTAGAATGTAGAGAGGGACTGAGGGGCAGACAACGAGTTTGCGTTTTATTGGAAGTGCATTGGGAAGCTAGTGAAGACTTAATAATGTCGAAAGTAAGTTTCAGGAACAGACGGCACATTACCTTTGGAGTAACAAGAGGCTTTCTTCCTCGGGGATCCAGGATGAGAGATGAATTGAGCTAACACTGGGATGGAGAGCCCAGAGGAGGGAAGAGTATGTCACTCATCCTTTTAGAGTAGAATTATTGACAGTTCCCTTCGGGGCAAGCTGACTCTATTTGTCGCTGAGAACTACAGTTTAAACTGTTTGAAAAGTTATGAGATCACTCCCTCAAGACTGAGAAAATCATGGAATATGTCCTCAAAGGAGTAACGCTCTGATGAAGGACCAGGCTACAATTGCTGTATAAAAAGTACATAACTGGAAGCAAACTATACACCTTCCCTTGGATTCTAAAACTCAACTCAAACTCAACCTGCCTAAAATCGAACTTACCCATCCCAGTTTCCCATCCTCCCATCACCACCTATGTCCATATGGCCCGTACGTACCCATGGTCCTTATCTCAATAAGGTTCTTATCTCAATGCCTGGCCCTCCCATCAATCCCAGATATCAACACTGACACCTTTCTCTCCCCCACCACCCAGAACCAGTCCATCTCCAAGCCCTGCTTATTTTGCTTCCTAAACGTCTCTCAAATCTGTCAAAATTCCTCCATCTCCACTGCCTCACACAGTTCGAGCTATTATCATCTCTTGCCTGGGCCTCCGTAATAGCCTACTAATGGATATTCCCTGTCAGTTCTTCAGCCCTCAAGCTTATTCTTTAGCCAAAACTCAGAGAGAAGTTTAAAAATACAAACTGGCATACCTCCACCACTGTCAGTGTTTAAGGCAAATTTGGGAGAACAAAACTCCTTACTGTGACTTTGGATGCCTCAATTAACTGGTCTGGATTCTGTCTGTGCTTGCTTCTGTATACTTCTGTAGCTGAATCCTGTGTCATGTTTCCCCTAGCCTCCGTAAGCCTGCCACCCTGGCTGCCATTCAGTTTCACGAGGACATCATGGTCTACATGTAAGCCTCCACTGGTTTGAAAAGACTTATCCACTCTCTGCCCTGCTAATACATATGTGTTCTTCATAGGTCAGCTCGACCATCACTTTACTAAAGGAATCTACCCTCACCGCCTTAACTATTGCAAATCCCCTGTAATACATTGCCATGGAGCCCCCATACTCATCTTGTGCAGCTTTTACAACAGGATGTTTTACATTTGATTAAGGCTTCTCTCTCCTGCTCTACTGTAAACTCCAAAGAGCAAGGAATTTTATCTGCCTTAACTCTTCATTACATCCTGGATGCCAGAGGTAGGTACTCAAAAATACCTATTGAATGAGGGAGTTCATGCCCCAGGGTATGAAATCTGTTTTCTGGATGAACTGAAGTGATCCTCCTTCCACTTTTGCTCCACCAACTTCCTTTTAATCCATTAACAATTTCTACTGATTTCCTCTACCAAATATAAGGTAATTCTTCCGCCACTACTGAGTTCAGATAACTAACTTACCTTTACTTGCAGCAACCTTCAATCAACTCTCCCCATCCCCACCCTTAACTTCATTCTTATTGGTTCTCTAGTTCCCTATAATGTAGCTGGAGTTATCTTCCTAGATTGCAAAACTAACTGGTTCCTCAATTTGCACTCAGGTTAAAGTCCAAAGTAATTCTGAGGCCTTTAATGAGTTGACCGTATCCATTCAACCCCACTCCCTCCTACTGCCCTGCTCTCACTCATGGTGGGGATTTTAAAACACCCTTCCCTCCACCTAGGCTCTCTTCCCTGACCCGTATCACAGGTCTTAACTTAAAAGCCACCTACCTCTGCCAGCCCTTCCCCATCCCCCAGACTTTGGGTTAGGTGATGTCAAAACTCCTATCAACTTTTTCAACAATACAGCTTCTTTCACACTTTCAACAATACAGCTTCTTTCACACTATACCTTTACCACGTAGCAGTTGCTACGTGGTAAACGTAGTCTTGACTTGATTTAATTGGGTAAATCAGATGAAGTAATATCATTGGTAGCCCTGTAAGACATATTTATGCATGAGTTGAGCATGAGTGATTTTCTGCTGAAGAATGAGAAAAGAAGGATGTGTGAATGCTTGAATAAAAGCAGGATATTAAGAGGAAGGGGTATTATAGCATCCAGTTCCCTATGGGATTCATGCATAAGTTCTGAGGCAGGGTTGCATTATGACTTTTGTGGGCTCTAGGCACTTTTGTCTCCATGGGTCCCTTCACACACACACACACACACACACACACACACACACACACAAAGAAATACATTTGAATAAGTTGGCATAAAGATGAATATATTAATATGACATAATAAAGCACTTCCTCAACCTGATAGTTCTTTTTTTCTGATTTTAAAAGAAATTAAAGAATTTTCATGGACCTTGAAAATGTTGTAGGCCCTATGTGCTGTGCCTTCTTGATGAGTCAGCCCTGACTGAAGGTCATGCAATGCTGGTTTGGCATCTAGAGTGCTCTGCAGCTCTCAAATGCCTCAGATGAAGGGGTGGTTACAGAAATGGTGGGACATCTACGGGAGAAAGCAGATGCTCCAAATACAGTGGACACTAGTGATTGGAAAGGGAGCGTGTTAGGACAACAGTAACCCAAAGGGCATGAATATGTTCTTGAAGGCTTGTGACATTGTCTTTTATCAGCCCCAGAAATAGAAAAGTGTTACTTTGTGTGATCATCAAGGTCCCAACAGGAAACAGATGGCACACTCAGTAGGAGAGGGCATGGAGTGTTTATTCACAGAGGTAGTATTTACAAAGGTGTGGGTGTAGGAGAAGCAGAAGGTAGAGCCGTGGATTTATTCCACCCAGGTCAACCTCAAGGGCAGAGAGCAGGGTGGATGAGGAAGGACAGTGGGTCAGCAGGGACAATGGGAAATCTGATTTCTTAATGCTAATACAGTCATACTTGTGCTCACAGGCTGATGCTATCTGGGGTCATTCAGTTTAAGCCTATTGTTTATATCCTTCACTAGATGGAAAACTCAATGACCAAGGAGATGATGTAGACCATGCATAATTGTATCTTTATCACCTTGCACATCACCAGGCACAGATTAGATGCTTAATGAGTATTTGTTAAATAGATGGATGGATGAATGAGTGAGTGAATAAAAACAAATTTCTGAGATTTTTCTCTTCTAAAGTCAGGGATACCAAAGGATGACTAGAAAACTAGGATGTGTCTTCCAGAAGAAGATATGGACCCAGCTGGTCAGTGGAGATCACGGCGATTGTCTGAGGGAGTAAAAGGTCTCCAAGACAAAATTGCCATTGCAGGGGCTTCCCTGGTGGCGCAGTGGTTGAGAGTCCGCCTGCCGATGCAGGGGACACGGGTTCGTGCCCCGGTCCGGGAAGATCCCACATGCCGCGGAGCGGCTGGGCCCGTGACCCATGGCCGCTGAGCCTGAGCATCCGGAGCCTGTGCTCCGCAACGGGAGAGGCCACAGCAGTGAGAGGCTCACATACCACACACACACACACACACACACACACACACACACACACACACAAAAGTTGCCTTTGCAGAGACAACCTGGGGGGTGGAGGTAGCCTGAGCATGATGCCTTAAACTCTAGGGATCATAAAATGAAGGTGATTAATTAATATTCCAACTTGTATATTAAGAAACTATAGTACTTGTAGTTAACGTGATAGCTGTTGATTAATTTCACTCTTGCCCACTCATTCTAGCAAACAAGTCTGTGCTAGGGGCCTGGATTGTCCAATAGGTTATACTTTAGAGGTTGCGTGGTTGGGGTGAAGGAGCGTGTGACAGCATCTTACCCACCCATACCCCACACTAAGCCAAGTTCTCTACGTTATCTCTATTAACCAACCTGGTTTGCCTAACATATCAACACATCCTAGTTTTACCACTGAAAGTCCCACAACCTGGAAACTCCCTCTACTGGAGACAGACTGGGAAAGTAAGCCCTATTACCTCAGCATAGGAGTTACTGATTATTTCTCAAAATGTGTTTGATGAATGCAATTACTGCTGCACACTTACTTTTGTTCAGTAGAGTTTCCATTTTTCTTTCTTGTTTCTGTTATTGTCTTAGAGATTATATTTGATTTTTAATCATTAAAAAAGTTTCTAAATAATAATATTGGTATTACTGGTATTTATTTCAACTCTCCAGTATATTATCCTTGTCAGCCAAGGTCAGGAACTTGAGAAGAGAGTGGGCATCCTGTGAATTGCAATCTATTTTATTTCCCCAATTTTGTTCTTGGAGTTGAAGCAGTGTCCAGGATCTCTGAAAGCCAAAGACAATCCCTCCTCTTCTCAAGGGGCATGCTATGCTTTCATTGGAATTGCTCACAATCAGATTCGCTTACAGACTGCAAGGTGGGCAAAATGACTATCTAAATTTACCCTGTAACTTTCACATGCCTCAGAGAAAGTAAGTAACAAATGACATATATGCTTTCCTTCTTCCAAAGACTACTGGTGGGTGGAATCCTCAAACTCAAAGAAAAGGAAAACCATATGGGCATAAGATGGACTTTCTGTTAAAAGTGGATTTCTTTTCTTGTAATGAATTGTTCCATACTTTTATGTAAATAAAATTTTTTAAAGTTTCTCTAGAATACAACTATTACAGCTTGCCCACTGAGTGGGTATGTTGTAAAAGAAAGTAGTGAGAACATGAGCAATTTTTAAGTTGCTTTTAGCCTATGTGAAATTAAAGATGCCACAACTGATGTGTCCATGTGTGATTTAAATTCCTAGAGTCACTTACTTTACCTAAGGGCTGGATATCACCTTGCCTGATATGGACTCCATTCCAAGAAATGCTGGACCCCTGATGTGGGCTGAAGTGAGTTGATGATATTCTCCTTGGGTATCTGTTCGGGTAAATCTAACTGAAATCTCTTGGGCCAATGTGAGTCTTTGACATAGAACATATCTAAATGCTTTTTTGAATTTCTATTCTAACTGTGAGGAATCTTCTTTATTACCATTTCTAAACTTTTGGGTGTAATGCGCATCAAATAATCACCCTCCTTGAAACTAACTGAGTGGCTCCAGTTCAGTGAAAGAATGATCAAGAGAAATTCTTCATTAAGGTATAACACGCTTTGTTCAAAAAGGGAGAAATCATTATGCTTAGTTCCTGCTTAATTAGAGGGTAAAAGTTGATTAATCAATGCTTGAATTGTGACAGTTACCATATTAATGTTGATAATAAATAACATTATTTGTTCCTTACTCTTAAGGCATTAAATAATTTGCAAGCATTACCTCATTTAATCCTATGAGGTGGATATGATCATCCCCATTTTATAAGTAAACTGAGCTATGGAAAGATTAAACCATGGAAGTTCACATAGCTAGTAAGAGGTAGAGACAGGAAAGGATACAAGTCTCTGTCTGACAGAACCAACTCTCTTTAATACTATGAAAATCCAGTAAAACCACACATTTTTTAAAGCTTAGATGCTGAACCAGTGTGCCTTTCTACAGGCAAAGACGTGAAACAATCTAGGGACTTCCCTGGTGGTGCAGTGGTTAAGAATCTGCCTGCCAGTGCAGGGGAAACAGGTTTGAGCCCTGGTCTGGGAAGATCCCACATGCCGCGGAGCAGCTAAGCCCATGCACAACAACTACTGAGCCTGTGCTCTAGAGCCTGCAAGCCACAACTACTGAGCCCACATGCCACAACTACTGAAGCCCATGCCCCTAGAACCCGTGCTCCACAATAAGAGAAGCCACCGCAACTAGAGAAAGCCCATGCACCTCAACGAAGACCCAGCGCAGCCAAAAATTAATTAATTAATTATTTTTTTTAAAAGAAACAATCTAAAAACGAATACTTTTGAATAATTGAGGGCAGTTTTCTAGGCAGCCCTCAGGCCATAAGCTATGCATTTCTCATATGAAGTGAGTCCTTTCTCAACAGAACTTCTATTTCATTCTTGTAGGGAATTTGCACGTATTTAATAGCCAACTATTTTACAAAGGCTATTTGGTGATCATACTCACATTGGAGAAAATGCCTTTCTCCACACTGCTTTGTTCAGGCTCAAATAAAACCTATTTAAGTTTGAAATAATGTTGAAGTTTATATGGTACAAGGCAGAGGGTCTCTGCGTTTAAAGTTTTTCATTATATCTCTTCATGTTTTCTTTCCTTCTTGAACTGGTCAACCCTAAAGCCACTGGGTGTGTCAGAACAAGGTAGATGACCTGGGTTAATAGAGGTGTGCAGCCATGGTAGCCCAAAGTGGAATGTTGGAGCTCAAATGAAGTGAAGAGGGCTTCCATGCAGTGGAAAGTGGACTGAGCACAAAGAAACATTTATGCCTGGGAGTGGCCTAGCATGGTATTTCAGAGACCAAGTAAGATGAGGAGGGTGTCCACACACCCTGGTTTGGCACAGGATAAGGAGGGCATGCATGCTGGATGCAGACTAGCAGCAGAGAGGGGAGATTGGTTACCTACAGGGGCTTGACCCCCCCAAAAAAAGATGTAAATGACAATGGAATTAAGTTTCTCATTGTTGAAAAAAGATGTTACAAGTATTGAAAGTAAACTACTACAATAAACCTTATAGTTGGGATTATAATTGGAAGTATCTGTGTGAATATATAGGATGGGGAGATAGATGGATAGAGATGATAGATGGATAGATAGATAGATAGATAGATAGATAGATAAAGTGTATGTATACCCACAAACACATATACTCACATATATTCTCTAGGTTTGCCTGCTGAGAGGATCTGGGAGCAGCACATCTCAGTAGCAGAAAACACACTTATATCCCAGATCTTGGCTTCTAAAAACCATTCTCCACTAAGAGGACAAAGGATCTTTGGAGAAATGGTTTATTCCAGGGCTGTGGTAAAAGAAACACAAGATAAGTCTGGAATACCTTGTTGTACCAGAAATCAAAGAAGTACAGGTCTCCATCATTCTTTGAGACCTGTTAAAAAGACATGGAGCACAGCTTGAAAGGCTGCTATTGATCAAATCTGGGAAAGTTTGTCATCAAAATAAATAATGCTTGTAGGGACTTCCCTGGTGGCACAGTGGTTGAGAATCCACCTGCCAATGCAGGGAACACAGGTTCGATCCCTTGTCCGGGAAGATTCCACATGCCACGGAGCAACTAAGCTCGTGTGCCACAACTACTGAGCCTGTGCTCTAGAGCCCGCGAGTCACACCTGCTGAAGCTCACGTGCCTAGAGCCCATGCTGCACAACAAGAGAAGCCACCGCAAGGAGAAGCCCGTGCACCGCGACAAAGAGTAGCCCCTGCTCACTGCAACTAGAGAAAGGCTGCGCGCAGCAACCAAGACCCAACGCAGCCAAAAATAAATAAATAAATAAATTTATAAAAAAGTAATGCTTGTAAATAATCATAGTTCATTGAATAAAATTGGAAATCATGAATCCAAGCAGGTATAAAAGAGTGGATAAATTAAAATGATATAAATGAATAAATTTAAAGTTCAGTGAAAAATAAGCTATTTGCACAGCGTCAAAGTACCTAGCCACAAAAGTGCTTATTAAGTAGAAAAGGAACAAATAACTTTAAGGTAGAGAAACCTGGGCAGGCACTGCCTTAAACAAGTGACCTAAATGAATCAATAGTGGGCCCATCAGATTTATGTGCTACTTTATAAGATGAAGTAAAAACATAGCACCGTTTTTGTGATTTTTCTTGTCAAAAATACATAATCCATTTCTAATCATGAGGAACATCAGACAAACTCAATTTAAGAGATATTCTATCTGGCCTTTTATCTTCTAAAGTATCAAGGGCATTAAAGTTAAGACTAAGAAACTGTTCCAGAATGAAGGAGCTAAAGAGACATGACAAATAAATGCAACCCGAGATTCTGGATTGAATCTTTCATTATAAATAATGTTATTGGGATAACTGACAAATCTTGAATGAGGTCTGAGGATTAAATGGCAACAATGCATCAGTGTTAACTTCCTGATTTTGATGGTTGTATTGTGGTTATTTAGGAGAATGCCCTTATTTGGGGGAAATAACACACTAAAGCATTTAAAAGAAATGAGGCTTAGGTCAACAACTTACTCTTCAGTGGTTTGGGGGAAAAAAATGATCTTAGCACTATATTTGCAACTTTTTGTAAGTTTGAGAGCCTTTCAAAATTCAATAAAATATTTTAAAGTAAGGCTTCCCTGGTGGCGCAGTGGTTGAGAGTCTGCCTGCCGATGCAGGGGACGCGGGTTCGTGTCCCGGTCCGGGAGGATCCCACATGCCGCGGAGCGGCTGGGCCCGTGAGCCATGGCCACTGAGCCTGCATGTCCGGAGCCTGTGCTCCACAACAGGAGAGGCCACAACAATGAGAGACCCGCATAACGCAAAAATAAATAAATAAATAAATAAATAAAAATTAAAAAAAAAAGGATATTAACCAACTTTCATATACATACTCTCCATCATTCAGTGAGAGCCGAATATGAGATTGACTCAAATAGTCCATTGCAGAATTGGATTCAAATAAAATTCATCACAATGTCAAGATATGTAAGCATAATTTCCCCCCCCCCCAGTTAAGTGTGGCAGAACCACAATAATCAGCATCAGGTGGTCAAACTGAACTGTCATATAGAATAACTTAGATAGTTTGACCTACAAAAGAATAGTTCTGAAAATACCAGGTACCTCTCACCCAACACCCTTTTGATTTAGTCAAAGAAAATTCTAGTGGTTTAGAATCATGTTGAAAGATCAGTTGTCATTTAAAAAATATTATCTGGTTGTGATGTCAAACAAATATCAAATCAGATCTACACTGTGTATTAAAAACAATAACTGAATGGTGAGTTTTTGGTGTGTTGACCTCAAATAGAGAAATAAAGTCCAGGGAAATTAAGTCTATGATACTACAGTTCATGTTAAGTTTTACTTTAATGGGATTATGTGTACTTAGATTTCACTTGGAGGATTAAAGAAGGAAGGTTCAAGAAGCTCAACTGAGGAGTAGAAGAAATCAGTATCTACTGAGACAATGAGGTGTGTGGGAGTGTGGAGAGGCTTCATGGTCAGGGCCCAGAGATTGTTGTTCTAGAAAGGGATCGACTTTAGTCAAACCTCAAGCAGCCTGGAAGAGTGGCCTGTTTTCGGTAAACAGGTGAAGCTTGTGTTTGCTGAGTTCCTTTTACTTTTTTTTTTTTTTTTCTATGACCTCTAGAAAAATTTAAATTACATTATGTGGCTCACGTTATATTTCTATTTGATAACCTTTTAATGTATCTCTCTAGAACAAATTAAGTTCTCATACTTAGTTACATAAAGGAAACCACTTGGGAAAAAAAAAAAAAAAAAAAAAAAAAATGTCAGTAGAAATTTCTCAATTTTCAATTTTCCAATATTTACAAATTTAAAGTAATTTTATACAATTTTATTTCAATGTAGAAAATTCAAATGCCTTAGAAATTTATTATTCTTTATTCCCTATTTTTAAACCTTTCCTTTAAGTTGATATGCCTTCATTTCTTTTTTATTTTCAAATTCCTTCTCAGTAAAAATAGGGTTCTTTTGGTGTTTCTCTTTAAAGGGATAAATATCAATATGAGTTTTCAGGAATATGATAACTAAACGTTCAGATATATGAAGTCACTGACATCCACACCCACAGTATAATTTATTGTTTTTTACACCAAAAGAAAAAAAATATGAGGTCCAATATTATTTAATCTTCAATATAGAGTATAATGAAATACCTGTTTTATTTTTTTAATTTTATATTATTGATTAATAAGGGTAAGTGAACATTTCCCTTTAAAATAAATTACACGTTAAAGGAGAAAAATAATTTTTCCCACATGGAACTCAACTACAGAATACTAATTTCATCAAAGGTGCTAGCTAGTTGTAGTTTTCCCCCCATTTTTAACCTGTAAGTGGCTTTCCTTGGCATTAATCACATAGTTCCATGTATCTATATTTATAATTTTAACAGATACTTCATAAATATGGAATCAGGCTATTATCTTGATAATGTGCCACTTTTCTATAAATACAGAGATAGGGTAATTACCACTAGAACTATTTGATAAAATTCAAAAATAGATAAATAATGAATAAGTCTTCCATTCAGTCATTAAAATTCAGAAAACAAAACAAAATATATTTAGCCATTATCCTTTTGATGAATTTGGCTCTCTGCCTTCAAACCACTACCAATTTCAGCTGGCATATAAGGAGCATTTTATGAATACTGCCCAGTGTGCAATGAACTGAACTGGAGACACTAGTCAATAACAGCCCATTAGCATTATCCAAATGAAGAAGCAAATTAAGCATAAAGAAAAATTTTTAAACAATATAAAAGTTGACATGCAAAATAGGAAAATCTAAGAAATTGTGAGTGAAGTTCAACCTGTCCTATAATCCGACTTATGCTTTGAAACTGGGAGGCAAGTTTATTCATAAATATAGGTCAGTTACTATAAATTCTAGGATCAGTAAGTAGTACAGGATGGTTATGTGATTTTTTTCCTGTTTATGACGTTATCACTACTGTGTGACACGGCCACTAAGAAACGATAGTATATTCGTAGGTTGCATTATTGTTAAAGTGTCCAGTTTATGTGAATGAATTCTCAAACCTGTATATAGCATACTGTGTTCAGCCACTCATTTTAGAAATATTAGTTTTATTAGTGTTATTAGTGTTATATTAGTGTTATGTTATGAACCTTCAATATTCAATACATTTCTCAGCAAACATTTATTTGGTACCCACCTACTATAGAATAGGACCTGTGATAATGGCTGCAATACAGTAATGAAGCATTGTTTCTATTTGCCCAAATAAATAGACAATTTAAAAACCACAATAAGCTTATGATGGTGCTAAACAGTGTGTGTTACAAGAACATACAGAAGAGCATCCAAATAGCTTTTGGGGAGTCAGGGAAGAATTTCCCCTGAAGGGATCACTTCCTCTGAGAAGCTTTTCTAGACTGCCTGGTGCATGTCAGATTCTGGCAGGCACTCTTTATCTTTCCTTGAGACCAGATCTCGCAGTTTGAAGTTTCATGTCTATTTGGGAGATTTTTTGCTGTTTGGTCTCTTCCATTAGATTTGAAGCACTAGGACCACACCAAGTTTGTATACCATTGTCTCCCCATTCCTGGAACCTAGCACAAGTTTAATAGCTGATAGAGTGAAGGGGATATTTAAGTTTAAACTCCAAGGACAAGTAGAAGTGTGTTCAGTAAGGAAGGAAAGGGATTCATTTCCACAGGTGGTCCAAAGGCTCTAAGGTGAGAAAAATCATAACAGACTTAGTGAATCTAATGTGGCTGAAAATGGCAAATGAAGGTGGCTTGATAGAAGGTGGAGGGACATAAAAGAGGGAAGAGTTACAAGAGTTGAGGCTGAAGAGGTAAGCAGGAGTTAGAGGCTGGATCTAGGAAAGCCTTGAGGAATGATTAAGATAATATATGTAAAATGATTAGCAAAATATCTGACACATGTAGGCATTCAATAAAAATGTTCTTTTATCATTAAGAATGTATTCTTTCACTTTTAATCACTTTTACGTTGCAGATTAATTTTTTAAAATCTGATTCATCTTTATATATATATATATATATAAATTTATTTGTTTATTTTTGGCTGTGTTGGTCTTCATTGCTGCACGTGGGTTCTCTCTATTTGCGGCAAGTGGGGGCTACTGTTTGTTGAGGTGTGCGGGCTTCTCATTGCGGTGGCTTCTCTTGTTGCGGAGCACGGGCTCTAGGCGCGCGGGCTTCAGTAGTTGTGGCACGTGGGCTCAGTAGTTGTGGCTCACAGGCTCTAAAGCACAGGCTCAGTAGTTGTGGCGCACGGATTTAGTTGCTCCGCAGCATGTGGGATCTTCCCGGACCAGGGATCGATCCCGTGTCCCCTACATTGGCAGCCGGATTCTTAACCACTGCACCACCAGGGAAATCCCCAGATTAAATTTTAATCAGGAGTTTTTCGAGATAAAGGAAATTGGCAGTTAACAAGATACAATCATTCATGGAGTTTACATTCTGGTAGGTGAGGGTGGGAAGAGAGATAAGCAATAAATAACCAAACTAAAAATTACCAGGTGGTGATAAAGACTAAGATGAAAATAAAACTGGGAGATGTGATGTGATAACTAGAAGGGTACATAAGATGGTTAAGAAAGAACTCTAGGAAGATGACTCTTAAGTTGAGATCTAAGTGACAAGAGTAAGGCAGCAGTATGGAGACGTGGGGATGAGCATTCTAGGAGCAGTTGGCGCGGTTGTGTTTTCTGGGGGAAAAACAATTCAAGCTTAGAATTAAGGACTAGAGAAAAGACCAGTCTGGTGGGAGTGTAGTGGTCTAGGAGGACAGTCACCAGCAGAAATGCTTTTGAAGAGCTAGGGAGGGGCCATATACATTTTTGTGGGCTATAGTTAAGAGTCTGAGTTTTATTTATAGTGCAATGGGGGAATAGGGTTGAAAGGAGGGGAGTTATCTAAATAGAATTAGGTTTTAGAAATATCACTTTGGAGTGAAATGAATAGATTTCATACTGAAGGAAGTATTAAAAGATAAGTTAGCCATAGTACTTGCTCATTGGGGAAAAAGATAGGTAATGACGATATAATACTCTTTGGTGGGCATGTATTCATAAGGGAAGAGAAACATTTACCCTTCTGGATAGAAGGTTTATCAGAGATGGTCCAGGCCATCATCATCTTTCACATGAGCTGCTACAATAGAAGTACTTTCCTCACCACTTCCACTATTGCCCCTCTTCAGTCTACTCCTAAAACAACAACCAGAGTGATTCTTTAAAGCACAGTCACACTTTCTCATTCTGCTGCTCGTAATCATCCCATGTCTTTCAACTCCCTCAGAGTGACAGCCAAGGTCTTCATGAACCACCAGTGAGAACATGTGTGAGCTGGCTCTTCTTCTGTTTATCTTTATACATCACCTGATACTCTCGTTCTCACTCCCTTTACTTCAGTCATTCCAGCTTTCCTGAGGTTCCTCTAACAAGCCTGACAAACAGGTCCTTACCTCAGGGCTTTTGCATTGACTGTTTCTTCTGCCCCGGCTGCTCTTCCCAAAAACATTTTCCTGGCTCAATTCCTCTATTCATTCTAGTCTCTAAAAACGTCACCTTTACCAGTACTTCTAACACTCATAACTTGGATAAAATATGCATATTGTGGTAGGCTGATCGTGGTCTCCAAATATACAGGCACATCTTAATCTCTGGAGCTTGTGAATGTTACTGTGTTTGGAAAAAGGTCTTTGCAAGTGTGGTTAAGATAAGGATCTTGAATGGAAGAGATTATCCTGGATTGTCCCAGTGGGCCTTAAACACTATCACAAGTGTCCTTATACAAGAGAGACAGAGTTAGATTAAACACACACAGAGGAGATGATGTAAGATGTAGGCAAAGATTAGAGTGATGTGGCCTCAAACCAAGGATTGCCAGCAGCCACCAGAACCTGGAAGAGGAGAGGAACAGATTTTCCTCCTAAAGCTTTTGGTATGAGTGCAGCTTTGCTGACACCTGATATTGGAATTGTAACCTCCAGAACTTCAAGAGGATAAAACTTCTATTGTTTTAGATACCAAATTTATGTATTTTGGTATAGCAGCAATAGGAAATGAATACTTGTTTCAAACACCTATCCCTTTTACCTTGCTTTATTTTTCTTCCATAGCATTTATTATCTGCCATAATATGCAATTATTTATTGGTGTGTACCTGTCAGTCATGTTCTACCAGAATGTAAGCACTGTAATGACAGGAACTTTTTGTGTTGTATCCCCATCTTAGAACGATAGTTCTCAATAATTATTTGTGACATGGAGGAAAGGAAGGAAAGAAGGAAAGCAGAGAGAGAAAAAGAGAGGGATGGAAATGGGGAGGGAGGGACCACTGTAGGACCAGTGTGTGCAGATCCTGGGCAGTGAGAGAGGAGGCCCTACTTTAGGGCTAGCTGAAATAACTTTATTTTTAGAATTAAAATACTATTCAAAAAAAGCTTGAAGTGATTTGAAAGGTGTTAAAAGCTTCATAATTATTTAAAAGAAATCAAGAAATTTGGTTTTTGTTCATTTGTTGGTTTTTAGCATCAGGTAAGAAGGAAAGGGAGAGAAGGAGGGAAAAAAGAAAATAACTTATCGAAACTATTTCAAGATAGATAAACCTGGATAGTCTTACAAATGTTAAATCAAATGGATCAAAATAAAATATTTTCCCACAAAAGAAAAGAGAAAAATAACAGGCCTAGATTTTTTGCAAGGGTGAGTTCTACTAAACAGTCAAACTATTCTGATCTTTACTATAAGCTATACTAGTGTATAGAACAAAAGCATAATCATCATCTAATCTGAGAAACCTAACATAACCTTGATGACAATTCCAGACTAAGGCAATTTGAGAAAGAAAAAGTACAACCTCAACTGGCATATAATTAAAGATGAAAAGAAAATTCCTACAACTACATTAGCAAATCAAATACAGCAATGTATAAAAAACGATAGTATCTCATGATCAAACTGGGCATATCCTGGGAATACAACATTGATTTAACATTAGAAATTCACCAGATCAAAGGAGAAAAGTCATATGATATTCTCAAGAAATGCAGAGAAAAATTAGATATAATTCAACATCTGTTAAGTAGTATGTTTTAATCTTAGCAAACAAGAAATAGTAAATAATTCTTTAATCGGGAAAAGAATATCTACAAAAACATATAGTAATCATCACATTTCATTGCAAAAGGGTGAAATTATTCTTTTGACCTTAGAAACAGGAGTTCTTGCTTTCCTCAATTCTATTAACATTGTACTAGAGGTCTAGGCAGTGCAATAAGGCAAGAACAGTAAAAAAAAAATAAACCAGATGTGGAAAAAAAGAAATAAAACTGTCATTATATAGAGATAATATGAGTTTGTACATAAAAATCCAAAAGAATCAAAAGATACATTAGGATGATTCATAGAGAGTTTACCAACTTTGTTGGATATAAAATTTAATTCATATTTCTATACATCAGCAGCAACCAACCACTAGAAAATGTAACCTTAAAAAAAAAGACACCGGGCTTCCCTGGTGGCACAGTGGTTGAGAATCTGCCTGCTAATGCAGGGAACACGGGTTCGAGTCCTGGTCTGGGAGTATCCCACATGCCGCATACACCCATCCATTCCAAATGGAGTAGAATTAAATGTGAAAGACAAAACTAAAAACTTTTACAAAAACTTAGAGGAGACCCTCTTTAAGACAGTCTACTAAAAATTTCAAAATTTAATAAGAACTGTAAAATTTAGGAAAAAGACAACTCAGTAGGGGAAAAGGGCAAAAGTTATGGCCATGCACGTTATAAAAGAGAAAACCTAAATCACCATTAAAATCATAAGAAACCTGAAAAGAGTGTATTTTACCATATTGTAAATTATACCTCGACAAACAAACCAAAATAAAAACGTGAAAAATACCTAACCTTATGACTAATCTTAGAAATACAATTTAAAATCACAACCAGAAAACATTTCTCACCTACCAAATTAACCAAAAAATAAAAATTCTGATAAAGGAAAGTTTTGGCAAAGATTTGAAGCAACTGGAATATCTATATGCTGTTGCTAGGAATACAAATTAGTGCAATTTTGGAAACAATTCAATATTAATAAGACAAGTTAAGAATGGCAGGGAATTCCACTGTTGATTTTATATCTTAGAGAAACTCTTACAAATGGGCACCAGGAAAATGGACAAGAATGCAGCACTGTGTGAAACTGCAAAAAATCTAGAAACAACTCAAATCCACCAACAGTAGAATGATTAAATATACTGTGGAAATCAAATATTGGAAAATATACACCAGTAGAAATTTCAAGGAACTAAATGTACAACAGAGTATATGCAGTATGAGACAATTTATATAAAAATTTAAATCATGCAAAACAACTTCATGCATTATTTAGGCATAGGAGAGACATAAAATAATAGGAGTGACTGAATTAAATCCTAATAATACAAAATCCAGAATTGTGGTTTCCTTGGAGGTGTGGCATTGAATGACATTATGGAGGGCACCCCAGTACTACACCTCTAGGTCTGGTGTCAAGCTTAATGTCCACAAAGTCGTTCACTATGTTATTTATTATATCTTTATTTTAACTGAAATCATCCATAAATAGGTTTAAATTTTTAGGTCAGATGTTGGCTGCCTGAAAAATTTACAATCCCCTGTAAATGTGGTGGGTCATTATGACAAGTTAGGGTATAGAATATGTATTTCAAAGTACGAATGTTGGTTTTATGGGGAAGTTGGACCATTATTTCAAGGAATATGTTCTGAGTTTTAGAGAGAGTTCAGAGGTTGACATTCTAATCTTAACTGGAAGCAGACCTCTTAGCCTATGCTTCTACTTCAAAAGTGTCCTTTCCAGATAGCAGCAATGAAAAATATCTGAATCTTGAATAGGGGGGAATTAATTTCAATAATCTCTTATAGATAACTAAGATTAAGGCAATAAAGGAAGGTTAAAAGATCAGGATCTTTGCCTTCATTCTCAACTCTGCAACTGTGATAGTAATTGAAAAATATAACTAAAAACAACCTCAAGGTCAAAATGATGTATCTGTTTGCTTTTCTGAGATTCAAGATTCATTTTGACTGAATCCCTTTGAACTCTCTGTACCTGGTTTATCTTCCTAAGATGAGATACAGGGATCCGTGGTCACATAGAATTGTCTTCACGAGCTTTCTAGTCTTAGTTGGGGTTTTTTGTTTTTTAACTTCAGTAAAGGAATTTAAAATATTAAAAGCAGGGACACATGTTGATTATTTCTGTTATTGGGCAGAATGAGATTAGATGAAGGCCAATCTAAGGAGCAGAGTCATCAACTGGGAAGAAATTTATAAATTAAAAATAAAGTAAATTTGAGAGTTAATTCCTTTTGCTGATGCCCTGGACACCTTGGGGAGTTGACATGTGACTGCTTTAAGAACAGTGAGGTGGAATTGTCCATGTCATGGCTTACATGAAGGGCCAGTTTACATGCCAAATACTGACACCCTTTATTCTGTACCTTAATTGACAGAGCTCAGGGTTGGAGAAAAAGACAAGTCACATTCATCAGGGAAATGATTAAGTGCAGAAAAGTCATGAAATCCCTACCCTGTTAAACTCCCATCTCTTCAGTCAAATAATATTCTGTCTACAACTTTCTATGACTTACATTAACAAATTTTTGTCTGACTTATAAATTCTCAGGTAATATTGTCTTTTTGTGTCCATATAGCATTTTCCTTTACTGGAATCATAGCATCAGTGACAGAATTTTGTTGACATGTTGGGCCTTGATTTTGCCTACTTCTTGATGATAATATCTCTCTGTGACATTATTTGGCATTTGCTCATGTGCTAGTCTTCCATATGATTTTAAATTATTTTATCCAGATCTCTAAATGTTTTGACAAGTTAAGCTGCTCTGAATCATTTTCAACAACCTCAGCTCTGAGAAAGAATGCCTTCAATTAAAATAATAACAAGTGAACAGTTCAAGGAAAAACAAGAAAGGAAGGCATAATTCCATTATCTGTGCCTCACAGTTGAACACAAGCTTTTTCCCATAGAGACGTAACTTTTGGTTTCCACTTTGCTGTTATTAAAGACTCAAGGGTCTTCATCAAGTCCTGTGCTCTAACTGCTTTTTCAAAAAAAAAAAAAAATTGTCCATTTGTGAGTAAAGTTCCAGCAAAGAAAAAAAATGTATCTTGTATGTTGCTAAGAACCTATAAATGTAAGATTTCAAGATGAGGAATGACCATGTTTTAATAAATTGTATGACGGGGGTTGGCTGTCCCATTCCACAGGCTGTAGAATCAAAAACATTCTACTCACACAGGTATGCATGTTCCCATAAAATGAAACACAGTTTGAGGCAATGTGATCAACTGCAGCAGAATGAAATCTTGTCATTTACACGACTAGTGATATGAGCACCCCAAGAGGGGTTGGTTATTAGCTATTGAAATATGGTTCTATGGGAAAGCATGATCACTGAGCAGTAAGATTAGAAAATTTCAACTGAGAAGTTTTTTAGGAACATGTAAATCCTCAATTGTTATACATAACCCCTTTCTTAGTTTGTTTTTTCCTTCTAACAAAAACATACAAGATTGTTTTATATATAATTTAAAATAATGGTGAAACATGTAGATAAATAAAAAGTGTTATAAAACCTAAAGTTTTCTCCCCCAATTATTCATGTTATCGAATTGGGTCCCAATGTTCAACACTTACAAAATCAATACTCACAGATGTTGGTAGAAAGGAAAGGTACCTTTAATCAGAATGCTGGCAATCTGGGGAGGTGGTGGACTAAACATCCCCCCAAAACCACCTCCAAAGAGTTTGCTCAGCCATGAAAGCTTTTAAAGTGAAACAGGGAAGTAATCTCAGTTAATCATTGAGGTAGGGGGGTCAGAGTCATCACCATCCTCCACTGTGTGCAAGCTTGTCAACTCCTCATGACCTTTCTTTAGATGCTATCTTGTTCACACAGTTTGTTTGTGAGATTACTGAAGGGGAAGCTAGGGAAGAGATCTGGTCATCTTTTAATTACTTATTCTTCATTTCTATTTCCTTGATCTACAGAAAGAACCAACAAGTTAGGCAAAGTATTGTGTGACCAAAAGATTTGAAAGGTGTGCTAGGGCCCGAGATGAGTAGAGCATGGGGGTGCCTGGTTTAAGTTTAGCGACAAGACAAAGGGGTGTCTCCTGCAGAGAATTCTTTCCTGCAAAAAGCTTTTTCCTACCAAAAGCTGTTTACATTCAGGCACAGAAAGAACTTCAGAGAAAAAGAGTTACAATTTACTTTAAATGGAAAATTGAAGTTCATAAGAACACAAGAAACACATTGGATCAAACCCATGCTCTAGCAAGACCAATAGTCTATCTATTATCTATCTACCTATTATCACACCAAAAGATGCCTAATGAATGCCACCAAGGATGTTATTCTTAAAAAATTGGGACTTTCATTTCACATAATTAAATCAATGGTGTGTATATCAATGATTATTTACACGCCTCTTTATGCTCTTTAAAAATGTACAGATGGTCTCTTACTTTCCACTGCTTACTCCTATTTTAGGAAACGTTGGGTCTATGCTCATATAGCCTCATGCATATTGTAGAAATATGATACAATTTGTTCTATTTGAATATAAAGGGGTTTGCAGACTGAATCTTTTAACAGCCTTGTCCCCCATCTTGGATTGCCTTTACTCTGTTTAGTTTAAACAATATAGACACAAAAAGTATGCCAGCTCTAGTCAGAGGGATATTTGATCACATGATATGAGAAGTTTCCAAAAGCTGATAAGGATTGGTTTTCTTGTTGTACTCAGACTGAAAGTTATATTTTTCCAATGAAAGAGTCAGAAGAAGCTGAAAAATCACAATCTGGAAAAGAGGAAGATACACAAAAAAGGGAAAGAACAGAAACAAGTTTGCTATACCAGAAAAAGCAAAGCAAAAGAGAGAAGAAAGTAATTCAAAGGGAAATGGAGTTAGCCAGCAATGTTTAAAGATGAAGCGTGGCTAATGAAGATGAAGGCCAAGGAAAAGTGTTGCCTTTAAATATTAAATGACATAATCATAAGGGCAGGAGGTTATGCCTCCAGTTTTTTGTTTTGGGGGGTTTTTTTTTAAGGAAAACAATCTTTTGGGAAATAATAGAACTTTAACTTCGAAATCAGCAATGTAGCCAGTTATGATTTCTTCCTTGGTAATTGTGATTACTGAAAACTATATAAAACCTTTTTTTGTTCCCCTGAGAGTCTCTATGCTGGGAATGCATCCCTGATAGCTCCTCTCTGTTGGCTATTCCTTCTCCATTTCTCTCACCTAGTTGGATGCACCTAATTAGCATTTCCTCCACCTGGTTAAGAGTTCGTGAAAGAGGCTAGATGGGAATTCTCAGGACGTAGTATCTAGGAGGTCTGGCAAGGATAAACCATTGACCAGGGAAATATTGCCATCCTCTTTCTTCTTGCCCCCATCATAACCCCAAAAGTATATACCTATAATTAGGTGGTCATAAGTAAACTTGAGAAGAACAGTAAATAAAATTTAAATGTCACTGGACTGAGAAGGAATTAGATGGTGAGTAAATAGAGGCATTAACTCTAAGAATGTTTCTGAGAAATTTATTGCTAAAGAGGGAGGCAAGGCAGTAGTTCTGAGGGTTTTGCAAAAGGACATGCTACCTAGATGTTAGCATGGAGGAGATGCCCACCAGAGAATTTTGTGTATGGTTTGTGTATTATCAGTAGATGGTTCTTTTCTACTTTATTGATTAATTAATGTTTCTGATAAAAATAATTCTGGTTATGCTCAAGAAGTAGCCAACCATTGGTTCAAATGTTTTTCTATGATCCATAATCTATGAGAATCACTGAGATATGTATGATAGTCTAAGCAAACAAACCTTTGAAACCTTCCATATTCTGTTTACAGACATTAAAAATCCATTACTCACGAAGTAAAAATTGTAATGTTTCAGTTAGATTTACCAACTTTGATCCTATTACCAACACAAGATAATTTCCCTTGCTTAATAGAAGTATATTGACTATTAGATTTCAGAAATGGTCATTTGGTGTCACTCTACTCTCAACCCCAAAATTATTAGCCTGGAAAATCATAGATATGGCATTATTACTTTGAGTGAGACTTTTTTTCACCTTGGTGTGATAATGCCTTTGTTAAATGAAAGAGCTAGTTGTAGGGGTGGTAAAAATTCAGATGAGGAATATTAAAGTAATAAGGAATAAGGAATGAGGAATATTAAAGTAAAAATATTAAATGCATCTTTTGACAGGTTTTCCTATAGCAAGGATGAGAGAGACACTTTAGAAGCATAGCCAGGACTCTCCAATGAGGCTTCGAATGGTCTTGTTTGGTCTGCATTGAGCTAATTACCTGGCTATCTGCCAAAAAGCCCCTTTACCTTGTGCTATGTAGACTCTAATGTTAGATAATATCTCATTTTTAATGCTAAGAAGTGGCATTTGATGTTGTTACTAGTATTTGGTGGAAAGCAAGGGACAGGAGGTCAGAAACCGTTTCCTGGGAAGTGCTCTTAAACTGCTTCCTCTGCAGCAGAAAAGGTGAACAAAGAGAAATCCTGTAGCCAGCATCTCCTTATCCTTCATAAGAATAAAGAAAAAGGAAAAGATTTAACATAACCTGCTCAGTGGTAACCTCAACTTTACAGTTTCAGAACAGCATAATTTGGGTATTTTATATTAGTCTGTCATATCCAAGCGTTTCAAAAATAAAACAGGAACAGCTTTTAATGCAATCTGTGTTTACTAATATGAGCTAATAAAATCTCACAATATTATTTTGTATTGCATTAATGGGTCCTGCATTATAAGATATTAGTTAAATCACCCATTATTTCAGTATTTGATGGGTTATTCATAGCAGAGTATGAGCGATCTGGTGGGAAGAAATAGGGTGCAGAAGTACAAATGGACTTTTTAAAATAGGTTTTTATAAGAGCTTGGTGAAGAAAGGAGAGAAAGGGAGCAATAATACAAAGAGGACATTTGGTTATGGAAGACCTAAACCTTACAGGAGGGGAAGGAGAGCTTCTAGAATTGCTGTGATGACTTGCAGGCTGCTCCAGTAAGTAGACATATTCAGAGATGACGGTGGTTTGATTGATGAGAGTGCAGTACCCTGAACTTGACCCTCGTTAAGCCTGCCGTCTTCCCTTATCTCCTCAAATCTAAACACATGCACTTAAGGACTGAGACTGTGTCAGATGGGCAATAAGTATGTAATGGGGACTTTCCTCCAGGATGTCTGACCAAGAGCCTGTACGTTACACTGCCTCCTTATCATAGTGTTTTAAAAAAGACCAAATCATATAACTCTGTGCTAAAGCAGGTACTATTACTTACTAGAAGGGACTATGGACAGATGGAAGCAGAGATCAAATATTTATGAAAAACACCACGTGTTCTTGTACACCAAGAATAAGTATTAAGGCTAGACAAAGTGGATGGTCTGAAGTCTGGAGGTTGTCATCTACATCGTGCATCAGTGTAATGAGATTATGGATGCTTGTGAGTGAGGTAAGTATATAGAATATTTGTGAAGAGTATGGATCTTGAAAAACCATTATTCTATGGTTTTAAATAGTGACTTCTCAAATCTATTGTTCCTTCAACAGGTATTAGTTGACTTTCTGTCATAAAATCCTTTCCAGTCATCTTTCTCCCTCCTTCCTACCTTTATTAGATTTTTTAAAAATTCAGTGTGTAATAATTCTGACTTTATTCATTTTGCTACTCAAACCAACCCAGATTTGGCCCTTGGCAAAGTAATGGAACCTCCCAAGGGGATCATGGGAACTCCCGATTTACAGCTTATCAATCAGAAGCACGGGTAACAATCTGGACAAGTGATTGGCATCTGAAGCTGGTAGGGGAGAGTCTTGTGGGACTGAGCATTTAACCTATGGGAGCTGACTAGACAGTGTCAGAATTGAGTTAAACTGTAGGACATCCAGCTGGTGTCCCGGAATTTCTTAGTGTTGGGGAAGAAAAACCCACATGTGGTGTCAGAAGTGTTGTGAGGATGGTAGTAGTATTGGGAGAGTAAAAAAGAAACACAGGGGAAGTTAGTTTTTCATACGCAGAACTGTTTCTGAAATGTTGCAATTAAATATAAGGCAATGTTGCTACAACGATGCAATGAATACCTTGCACATTTTTTTCATATTAATGGAGATGTATTAATACTAGGTGAATACCTAGGGTTTGATGGACAAAAGTAAGTGCAAACGTAGTTCTATTAGATATTAGATATTACCAAATTTCATTCTGTAGGAATTTCCACCAGTAATATACTAGAGTGTCTGTTTCTCCACAACCTCAACACAATAATATGTGCTCAACATTCGAATTTTTGCCAAAGCGATAGGTAAAACTGGCATCTTAGTGGTTTTAATTTGAATTTCTTTTATTGTGAGTAAAGTTGGAAATATTTCCATATGTTTACAGGCTATTTTTATATCATTTTTTTGTTAATTTCCTGTTTTCTCAATTTGTAAAAAGTTCTTTATATATTAGGAATATTAGCCTTCGATGTGTGACATACATTGCAAATGTTTTCTCCCAGTTTGTCATTTGTATTTTGAATTTGCCTCTGATGATTTTTGCCATGCCCCCAATTTTTTTTTAGATATTTAAATTTAGCAATATTGAACTGGATTTTGAGTTATAGTTAGAAAGCTTTTTCTTTCTCATCAGGTTCTAAAGAAATTCACCTACTTTTTCTACATGTATGGTTTTATTTTTATACTTAGACCTTCTATGCTTTCAGAGTTTATTTTTGTGTATGGTGTGAGGCATAAATCCAATTTTATCTTTATACAAATGGCTGTCCATTTGTCACAACAGCATTTATTAAAACATCCATCTTTGTCCCTGATGATCTGATAATTTTTAATATAGTACTAGATATATAAAAAAGTCACGTTTCATTATCAATAGCTCCTTTATGCCAGCTGCTATTGCCATATTAATATTCCCAAACACAGTTGTTATTATATAACATTTACCTTATCCTAAATAAGAGCACTCAAACAACCAATATGTGACAGTTTTTAAATTAAGTATGAAAGCTTAAGCTTACTGCCGCTTCTTGCAATATGGCAGACAAGGTATTCTGAAAAAACTCTATTTAAGACGTAGAAATTCTGGATGAGAGTCAATAAACAACACTGATAATGCATTTCTAGGCTCAAAAGAAAATAAGTTAAACCAAAATGAAGAGAAAACTGAAATCTGATCAGGAAACAGGATGGGAAGCGGGAGTTGAGTTATTTGTCAATATCAGGAAATAAACTGCTATGACCTTTAGCCCATATAAGGCAGGAAAACTAAACTATGATCCCAGAAAAAGCCAGATCTCTTAATAGTATTCCCTTAAAGAAAGGGTAGAATTTAAAAAAATTCCCTGTGGCTCACAGGGAAATCTTGGGCCAGCCAACCCCACTTCATACAATGTAGTCTCAAGAAATGCCTGTATTGCATACATGTACCAGGAGACATGTACAAACATAAAAATAAGTCAAATATCTAAGACTTTCAAAAAATTGTAATGAGCTCATTTAATAGAAAAACACAGCATTAGAAATGAATACTCTACCCCAATAACAACACAGATGAAATTCACAAACAATGTTGAGCAAAAGAGTAAGTAAGATACATGTTTTCCATTTAAGATACATGTAAAGTAAAGGATGCATCTTATCTAGGCATGTCTACATAAGTAGTATACTATGAAGATGTTCAAAGAAATGATAAATACAAAACTCTGCTTGTGTTCAAACTCTGGAAGTGGAGAAGAAAGTGAGTGTAATGAGTGCATGGAGGGCTTCAAAGTGTTAATAATGTTTTATTTCTCAAGCCGGGTGTTATTTTATTAACATCTGCTTATATCTTATATTCAGTTCATTTATTTACTCTACAAAGATTTGTCAGTCACCTACTATGTGGCAGATGTCATTCAAGGCAGCTGGCGAACAAAACAGATGAAAAATTGTGGCTTTGGTGGAGTTTGTGTTCTAGAAGAGGAATACAAGAATAAATTTTAAAATACTAGAAGTAAGTAAAAAACTATATAGTATGTAAGAGGAAAATGAATAGCAACATAAGTTGTATTGGTAGTACAGGTGGTAGAAGGAAGTTTCATTTGGCATAATGTAGGGTGGGAGGTCTCACTGAGGTGGCATTTGAGCAAAGACTTAAAGAAAATGAGGGAGGATAAGATATTTTGAAAGAAGAGCATTTTAGCAGGTACAACAGCTAGTGCAAAGCCCTAAGGCTGAAGCATGCCTAGAGTGTTCATGGATTAGCAAAGATGCCAACATTGTTGGAGCAGAGTGAATAAAAGAGAAAGTAGCAGAAAATGAGGTCAGAATTGTAAAGGGTGGTGGTTAGAGATATTCTAGGGCCTTGACAGCAAGTGTAAAGGTTTTGACTTTTTCTCTGAGTGAAAATGGGGAGTTAATACAAAACTATGAGGAGAGAAATGAATATTTTTTCTTCTAGTTTTATTGAGATATAATTGACATACAACACTGTATAAGTTTAAGGTATATAAATTTGACTTACATCCATCATGGAATGATTACTACAATAGATTTAGTGAACATCCATCATCTCATATAGGTACAACGTTAAAGAAATAAAAAAATATTTTTCCTTGTGATGAGACCCCTTAGGATTTGCTCTCTTAACAACTTTCACATATACCATACAGCAGTGTTAGTTATTTTCATCATGTTGTACATTATATCCTTAGTACTTACTTATCTTTTAATTGAAAGTTTGCACCTTCTGACTACCTTCATCCAATTCCTCCTGACCCAATTCCAAGCTGACATTTTTTTTAAATTTCCTTTTTAAAGTATCAGTCCCCTGAGGTGTGAAGAATAGACTGCAAGGGGACAAGGATATAAGTGAGATAACCAGTTTAAAGGCCACTGCAATAATCAAGGCAAAACAGAGTGAAGTAAGTCAGAAAGAGAAAGACAAATACCGTATGCTAACACATACATATGGAATTTAAGAAAAAAAAGTTGTCACGAAGAACCTAGGGGTAAGACAGGGATAACGACACAGACCTACTAGAGAAGGGACTTGAGGATATGGGGAGTGAGAAGGGTAAGCTGTGACAAAGCGAGACAGAGGCATGGACATATATACACTACCAAATGTAAGGTAGATAGCTAGTGGGAAGCAGCCACATAGCACAGGAAGATCAGCTTGGTGCTTTGTGACCGCCTGGAGGGGAGGTATGGGGAGGGTGGGAGGGAGGGAGATGCAAGAGGGAAGAGAGATGGGAACATATGTATATGTATAACTGATTCACTTTGTTATAAAGCAGAAACTAACACACCATTGTAAAGCAATTATACTCCAATAAAGATGTAAAAACTAATAATAATCAAGGCAAGAGATGATGGTGATCTGAACCAAGATAGTCGTACAAGAGCTAGTGAGAAGTAGTCAGATTCTGCTCTGAATTTAGAGACAACAGTATTTCCGGATGGACAGAACATAAAATATGAGAGGGAACAAAAAGAGTCTAGGAAAACTCCAAAGTGTTTGGCCTGGGCAAAAAGAACAGAGTTATCATTATCAAGTTAGCACTTCTTTTTCCTTGTAGTATTCTTTTGTAACTTACATATTTTTTTTTAATAAGTGGTATTATGCATACATATTATACTAGAAATTAATTTTCCCTTCAATGTATGTCTTGGAGATCTTTCCGACTCATTACGTATAGGTCTAACATGTTCTTTTTGGTGACTGAAAAACATTCTTGGTGATTCTAGTATTCACATAGGTGATCCTTCCAACACCCTGGTCTCTCTATCCTACCACTTATTCCCATGGTCATGCTTTAGACCTGTGCTGTCCAATATAGTAGTTATAAAAAAAAAAAAAGAATAGAGTTATTATGAACTGACTTAGGAAAGACTGTGAATTTGAACAATAGAAATTTATATTCTCACAGTTCTGGTGGCTGGGAGTCTGAGATCTAGGTGTCAGCAGGTTTGGTTTCTTCTGAGGCATCTCAGGCTTGCTTTATTCTCTTTGTGTGTTCACATGGTCCTTCTTTGCACACATGTCTGGTGTCTCTCTGTGTATCCTAATCTCCTCTTCTTATAAGGACAACAGTCAGATTGGATTAGGACCAACCCATAGGACCTCATTTTACCTTAATTACCTTTTTAAAAGCCCTATCTTCAAATATAATCACATTCAGAAGTATCACATTCAGAATGTGAACAATCACATTCAGGTTAAGACTTCCACGTCTGAATTGGGGCTGCGAGTCGGAGGGTCTGGGCCACAACTGAGCCCATAACAGTGGGTAAGTAGGTTTGGGATGGAAGATTAAGTAGTTTAAGTAAGTACATGTTAATTTAAGATATTTTGGACATCTACATAGAGGTGTTGAGTAGCCAGTGTGACACATGGGTCTAGAATTCAGGGAAGAGATAATACCTAAAGATATAAATTTTAGTGTCAGCAGTGAAGTTTAAAGCCGTGAGACTTGATGAGATCATCAAGGGAGTAAGTTTAAGCAGAGAAGAAAAAGAGGACCAAGGTTGGAGCCACTGGGCTCCCTAAAAGTAAGTAATTGACAATAAGCAAGAGCTATCAAAGGAAACTGACAAAAAACTCTAAGCAGAAGATTCAATAAGCCATGAAAAACAAGGCAAAAGTAGCAAGAAAGAGGGAATGATGCAGTAAATATTACTGAGAAGTCAAATAAGATAAGGTCTAAGAATTGGTCAATGAATTTTTCAATATGAGGGTCATTGGTGAAATTGTTAAGTGTTACATTGGTGAAGGACAGAAACCTGAGTGGAATGGGCCTAAGAGAGAATAAAACAAGAGAACTTGAAGTCAGAGTAAAGATAATTGTTTCAAGAAATTTTGTCTTAAAGGGGAACAGAGGAAAAGGGGAGTGGCTGATGAGGAATACGGGGTCAAGGGAAACTTTTATTTTTAAGATGGGAGAATAGTGCTGATGAGAAAGATCCCATAGAGAGGAGAAAATTGATGACGGAGAGAATTGGTAGAGCAATATCCTCAAGTGAATGAGCAAAATTGTAATCTGCTAGAGGGATTATCTTTAGATGGAAGGAGTAAAAACAATAACAGGCTTAAATACATTATGTATAAATTATATATACCATGTATATAATGTACTGTATAACATATATATAATGCACTTATATATCATATATTATTTGCATATATATAAAGTATTTCAGGCTTAAGTCTCACTTAAGTTTAAGAGTTAATATTTTGCCCGCCTCGCCCTCTGTTCCATTCTTCTGGAAAATGCCCACTCACACTAGGTGGGTGCTTCTGTAGAGGAATGTGGGCTGCTCATTGCCCAGAGGGATGAATATATGATTCACAACAGTTTATAGTAAATGGTTCAGGTATAGTCATGTGACCACTCAGTGTCCTTCCCTGAATTTTTCAAATAAGAGCTGAGGAAATGTTCTTCTTTCCCCTTTGATCTCAGTATTGCAAGGCTGTGAGCTTGAAACTTCCTGCCATATGGATAAGCTGTCCTAGAGAATAAAGCCCATAAAGAGTCAAACAAAGAGAGGATGCAGAGACTAATTTATTCCTGACATTGTTTGTGTCCAGGGTTCTGGTTGTCATTAAGGTCATCTCTACAGAGTCCTTCCCAGTAAACTCAACTGTGAATATCTTTTTTAGTTGAAGCTAAAAGAGGATAGTCAAGGTATTCAGGGACCTACAGAGCTGATACAAATCATACTTCTGGTCTTTTCTTTCTATCATAGCATTTGTTCTTTGGGTTTCATCTGCACTACATTGTAATTGCAATCAAACTTAACTTTTCCTCATCTCTCACACCTCACATCTTAATAATCAGCCAATTCTTCAGCCTCCGCAATCAGTCTTTCCTGAGTCAGAGCCTCACCTCTGCCATTTTAATCCAAGCCACTTCCATGTCTCACCTTGTTGAATGAACAAATAATTCTTGATTCCTGACTTTTTTCTAGGTTTGCTCATTCTGTTCGCCATCTACTCAGCCAATACTGTCCCCTGTACCATGTAGGGTCCCGATCCCTCCAACCTAAAGTGAGTTTTCCCTCATTAAAACTCCTTATATCTCTTACGTGACTCCTTTCATTTTTGCTTTGCCTGTAGTTATTTGGGACCTCTTAATAAGATGATAATCACATTGAGAGCAGTTTGGGTCAACACTGTTTATCTACAACCCCTTATATATACTATGTTCTCAACAAGTATATATTATGCTAAGTTATTAAAAATTAACCTAGTATTTTTTTGCCATTTAAGAAAACTGTATTTGACTGGGGGAAATATTAAGCAATATAGGTTATGATATACTCTACTGCTACTTACAAAGTGAATTTTGATAAATTTTAAGATTAGTAACAATGGGTGGTGAAAGGATGAGACTTTACGCCTCTTGGTATCCTTTGTTTCCATTATTTTATGTTCCCTTTTCCACTCTAAACTTTGTTTAAGACTGAGAAAATTGATCTGCAGACCGGGAGACCAGAGCGCTGTGCCTGGTGAGAGGATGGTCGTCCACGTGTTCACCTCCTCCTCCTCGGGCTTCGTGACGATAAAGAAGAAGCAGCAGGATGTGGTTAGATTTCTGGAAGCCAACAAGATGAAGTCTGAGGAGGTGGACATCATGATGTCAGAAGAGCAGAGGCAGTGGATGTACAAGAACATCCCCCCGGAGAAGGGGCCTGTTCAGGGCAACCCTCTGCCACCTCAGATATTTAATCGTGACCGATATTGTGAAGATTATGACAGTTTCTTTGAATCCAAGGAAAGCAACACAGTCTTTTCATTCTTAGGCCTGAAATCACAGTTGGCATCAAAGGAAGAACCTTAGCGAAGACAAGTGGAAGAGGACAGAGATGCATTTTGGAGCGCCCCTGGTACTCAGCACACACCTGCTTACCTAATGCATCACTGTGACAGAAGCCACATGCATTATCAGTAACTTTGCTTGCTATGGAAAAGGTGTTTGGGGAAGACATGGGTCTAATGGGATTGCATGAGTGCTTTAAACCAAATCAGGACCATGGTGGGGTTTTTTCTTGTTTTCAGAATTGCCTGCAGTTGCCTCACTCACCCGGAGGAGGTACTGTCACCTGTTACAGGTGTGCTTCCTGAATGAGTGATAAGCGAGTGGCACCATCAGAGAGAAAGTACTGGATCTGTCCTGGGTTGTAGTTGATGCCAGGATTGCTGAGACCTGCTTCTCTTCAGGCTGCCAAGGTGGTATCCTTGAAATTAGTCTGCCAGGTTATTAGAATATTTTGATCAGAAAGAAAAAAAGCGATGTTGGTTGACAAAGGGCTAAAGATCTTTGCTGCAGATTCACAAACATCACTATTCCAGTGCTTGTCATACTGAAGAAAAAGTTAGATGTTCTAGCCTCCTTTTGGTAATGGAAATTCTTACCCCCATAAATCCTCCAAGCCTCTACAGACGTTTCCAGAAATCACTGTTGCAGCAGTGTGTGATCAGAACCGAGTGACAGGGATGAAAAGAATTGCTGTTTTAAAAAATACATGCTTCTTTATCACTTACAAAGGAAAAGTTTCACCTAATGTGTAAGATTGCTTAAAAGATATATTTAAAGAGGTGCACTGACAGTTAATTTATAGGGACATAATCTGATTCGTACCTGAAAGAACTTCAGCTATAGCAACTTTAGCAACTTATTTATGCATAAGTGCATATATATTTTTAAACGCAGCTCCCCTAACTAATAGCTGCTTATATATTTTGCGAAGGGATCGTATTTTTTGAGAAAGGAAGATCTCGGTTAGATATATTTTGTGAACCCTTGATGAGGCAAATTAAAAGATACTAATATTGCTGTACAATTTAATTTTTTTTCCTGTGTTACTTTTCATTGGTCCTCTGACTCTGCCAGCTCATATCTCTGGCCAATGCACAGTCCCGGATTTTCAGAGTAACGTAGATACGTGTTTTCATTCCATATATGAACACCAGTGATATTTCAGAACAGAGTACATACAAGAAAGGGGCTGTCAGAGACTCACTCTGAATTGTACTTGGCGTGTGATATCTCTCCTTCCTTTGGAGTGGTTGCTGATGAACACCGAACCTGTAGACTTCATTAGGGCAAAGGCTTCTTTTCTGCATCCTTGTCCCTGCTCACATTTTTAGAGTTTTTAGTTGCCAAACTTGGGAGTAGCCTTGAATAGAATAAATTCAGAGGGTTGCCTAAGATATTCTGCTATTCTCAGCATCCTGATGGTGAACCTGCCCTTTAGATTCTGAGCAGGAAGTTTGTAAGAAATGGAAAGAACAGAAGAATTTAGGCCCTGTCACCTGTGTTCTCTCTCCCTCCTATTCTAAAGAACTTGTTGAATGCTAAAGCTGACATCCCAGCCTGAGATTTGCATCTCAGGACTACAACCAGAAGAAAAGCGTGCCACTGATTCCTATGTGACTGGAACAGATACATAATCCACAATTTTCTCCCCAAGGAAAGCTGCTGTAAAATCATGGCTATAACTGCTTAGTTGGCATTAAATACGATCCAGGTCAAATTCCACTTTATAAATCCCAGGGACTATCCAGGAAATTTTTTTTGAACTGGATATTGTGTTAAAGTCTAAGAAGACTTAGAATTTCTTAAGATACAGCAATTTTTAAAAAGTTAATGTTGCAATGGTCTAACTTACATTTTGTCTACTCTTGCCAGTGAGTACCAAGAAGCAACTTGGTAAGACTGAGTCTTGGGGTTGTAGGATCAATACAATACTTGCTAGACCAAGAAAGCTACTCAGAATTGTTTGTCTGAAAACTTCTGAATTACTCTGGTTGTAGTAGGCCCAGTATGGTTGTCCTAAACAAACTAGATGAATAGGAGTGCTAAATTATTTACCACAGTTACAGATCATCTACCTCACCCCACATTTTCTTTTTCTTTTTTTTTTTTTCTTTTTTTGGAGCAGCAAAGAAATAGGAGAGACCAGTTTCAACTGGGATTGTACTTGTTATAAGCAAGCTAGAAGCACATTGTGTGGCATTTCCCTCAGTACCCAGGCTCTGAAGAGTCCTAAGGTATTACCCTCTGGGACCACACTGTGTTCAGAGAATACTGTGTCCTTACTTGTGTTTTACCAGCTGAATTCCAAACATGTAATGGTTTTCTTCATCCCTTCTTTAACTAGCTACCTTTAGATCTGGAGATTCACAGTCTTAAAAATCTAGGAAAGAAGTGGATGGGAATTGCAGACATAGATGTAATATCAAAAGCATTTTAAGACAGAAATTTTATTTCCTGTAGTAGGCTTGTTGGGGCAAAGAAAATGTGCTGCTAAAAAGCAAATGATGCCATTTTAAAATGAGATAAAATACAGAGTGCCATCCTGCTAGGTATATGCAGACCAGAAGAAAATTTAGTTGGGCAAGTACTTGTTTTTCCAGATTCTGGTATTCTATTAAAATCAAAGGGGAGAAAAGGAAGATTTTTTTTTCTCTCAGGTTCTAATATATTTTAGATTTGTTTCTGTTTTATAGATTTATTCAATACTTCCACATAGATGTTTTTATATTACATGAATTTAATAATGAACTAAACTTACTTTTGTCCTCTGTTGTTGAAAGGTACCAAAGCCTCTTTCTGATTTGTTTTGTTTTGTTTTGTTTTTAATCTGATTTTGCTGTATAGGGTTTTGCTTTTTCTAGAAACGCTTTTCATTTAACATCTTTTCTAAAGTGTCAGAGCCCATTTTGATCTGCAAAATTATTCTTTTTAGATTTCGGTTTGTATGCATTTGTCTCTAAAGGCATTGGTGAAATCTCAGATTTTATATTCAGCATTAAAGAGGAATAAATTCCAGGAAAAATAAAAAGAATGAGAAAATTGAGCAATAATGAAGGAAAAGAATGTGGAAATGTGGCATTTCAGAAAACAACATGGATATGCCATTATTCTTGGACTGCAATATTTTGTTCCATGGAAAAATATCCTGACCTCACTTCAAGATAGCCTTTGTGAACAGAAACACATCAGTTGATACCTCCATATAATTGTTGACTTAGCAGCTGCCGTCCTTGCTTTATAAATATTGTCTCATTTTCAAAACTTATTTGCTTAAATAAAAGCTGCTGCTATGAGGCTTATAGGTTAATTATGCCTATTCACAAAATAATGTTTTAAATTTGTTGCTAAAAATTTCTGGATCTAGTAGCAAAATTATTGTAACATAAAAAAATGCTATTTACCATTTGTAGTTAAGAGCTGATAGAGACCTGATTCACTGTGGGACGGACCACACAAGGGTGTGAATACCAGGAGGCAAGGGTGATTGGGGGTCATCTTAGAGGCAGTGTCATATTATGCAAATTTGAGAAACAATACTCTTTGTGAATAGTTTTGAGAGTCTTCAGGGCCCCTACATATTCTCCATGGCCCCTGAATGCCCTGAAGGCAATGAAAAACAATTTGTCATTCTTGTGGGAAACATGGAATTAGTAGGCTGTGATCCTTGTGGCTCCTGAGCAAATGTCCCCAAGATCTGTGCGTCCTTTTCCCAGAATGTTTACATCTTGCAATAAGGAAGGAGAATACGTAATGTCTACATATTCCCTGTTAGAAGTTCTTCTTTGTTTAGAAACTATGCTCAACTGCTTTCTACATTTCAAGTAAAGAAATTGTCAAGAAAGTAAAAATAAAAGGAGCAGATAGAGATAGCCCACTGCCTCATCAATACTCTTACACATTGAACAACTTACATCTCTTCTTTTAATACCACATTTTGTCAAACACATCAACATGAAATGACAGAGATTAAACATCTTATGACTGTGCAAGTAAAACCATCATGTTAGCATTAACATTCATACCAAACATTAGAACATCCTAAACTGAAGAGAATTCTAGCCCATGATCACCCATTCTAAACATTTGAGTTTACAGATGGTGAACCTAAATAATAAAATGTATTATCCTATTAACCTATACTAAGAAACACCCATTGCGTGCAAAAGCTAATAGTTTGTCACAGCTACAAAACTGAAAAAGCAGCACCATCAGACTGATAATGCCATATGATCTGCCATGTAATGAAAATACCAAATGTTATATTCCTGAAAAAAATGGGAATTTTTTTCTCTGGCTATGGAATGTTATGTTCCCTTTGGATTATCTTCTGTGGGCCCATTTTTACCCTGAGATAATAAAAGCTTTGTATGAGTAACCTAGGATAGACTACGGTCTTTTGAAACTAACTTTTTCTTACTGCCAAATAAATCTCTTTTAAATATGTTCTCTGTGAGGCAATCATGACATCCATTGGCCAACTGGATCTGGGGTTATGCCTGGATACTTTCCACATTGCACGTGGTTGTCAATTTGAATTGTGTATCAACTACCCATCATATCTGGCACATCTGTACTTAACATTGGCATTAATTTTACCCTATTGTTCTAATTGCAGTACTTTGATGTAATGACACCATTCAATTCACAGATGGTACTGGTGGGGGGTTTTCCCAAAAAAATATAATGTAATTTTAATTTGGAATGTGAGAATGCCAAAAATAAGAGCTTCATTGATTAAGTTATCCGAGGCTGCTAAACATTTGAACATTTGAAGTACATCGGAAAAACTGGGAGAGAGAACAGCAGGTTTCAGTACCAACCTATTGCAAATGTTTTGTTTTTTGATTATAGTCTCTGGGACTCATAAGACTTATCTGTTCACAAACTAACTTTGACATACTTAGGAAAAGCAAAAAAAATATCTATATTTTCAAAAAAATAAACTCCTTTTGTTAAAGGTGAAATCATTTGGTGAATTGAGAGGTCTGAAATTTGAAAAGTAATCATTTAATTTAAATGAATAAATTTTAAAACTACTTAAAGGATTATCACAGATCTGATGTCCATATATATATATATATATATATATATATATACATACATATATATATATATATACACATATATATACATATATGGATATTCCTGTGACATTATGAAATAAAGCCTATTACAATTTGTATTTTATAGAATCAAATCGGGGGAAAATTGAGCAACTTTCCAAAGGTCACAGCATCCCTCATTGATGGAGGAATGACTAGAATAAAGATCTCTACTTCTCATTTAAAACTATTTTATGATACACTACCCATTTTGTTGAGTCAAAAACTGCTACCATGTTGTTTCAACAGGGAATTGACTACAGGGTGGCAAAGTGTGCAAAGGCAGGACTATTATACTTGGCTTTGGACTGGGGGCGGGAAGTGGGAGGGACGTTAACTGTATGAAAAACTCATTTGAGTAATTTACCTATAAATAAAAACAGAACCTGGAGGAAGTCATGAAGGGAATGAGAAGCATCTGATGGCAGTGTGAGTGAAAATCCAAAAGGCCTACACCACTAATCATCCATGTACTTTAGTAAAAACAGGAAGTCAGGAGCTGAGAAAATTCTAACATTGCTGGGTATGTCTGATGAAGTGATAGGATGGACTCATTGATTTCTTTTTTTCAGTAGACTCTTATGGGACCAAAGGATTCCCAAGGAAGAGCTCCAAAGTTCTCCCCACTTCTGTGTGAAAGACAGAGTGACTTCAGTTCAGTGGTCAGGTAGGAAGGTGCTGTTATTTGGCCCCATAAATATTGACGGTATTGGAAGCCCCATACCTTGAAGTTTGAGTTTTACTTCACTATAAAATTCATGGGCTGGTATGTCTTTGGGATACTTGTTTTAAATATGCAACATTCTTAAGGCAGTGGTATCCCTACACCCTGGCCCCTGCCAGTGGTCAGAGGAAGCCCCAGACCATTAAAATTGCCAACTTTTGTTACTTAGCATAAAGGATGTGTGAACACTGTATTAGGTTATGATAGGAGGCTGGCCTGGGAGGCTGTAGATTCATTAAATAGTAACAGCTCACTTTGAACAAACTTTTGGAATTTTCACCTGCATCTGTCATCATCCTCTTTCCTCCAAGGCCCTCCCATTGTTGACATAAGCTGTAGTTATTTATTTAAATGGCATCTACCATGTAAAATGTTGTACTAAGTCCTGTTTCCATCTCTGTGCTCATTGTGGAATTTCAACATCTCCAAATTTAAATCACCCTTATCTGCAGTGATCAGTATTAAAATGTTAGACTACACTTGATTTTTCTGAATTACCAGTAAATTAGGTATCATGAAGTCAATTAGAAGCCTCACTTGGGAAAGCACAAATCCTACTTCATGGTGGCTTTTCAAATCTTTAAGCATTCTTATATACACTGGGGTCCATGGAGAGTTAATTCTGGAAAGTGTGTGTATACCAAGAACCTTGGAACTCAGCCTCCCGTGAAAGGTTGTGACTCCCAGCTCAGTGCTTTGATATATTGCACAGAATCATGGGAAGAAGGCCATGAAAGCAGTCTTGATAGCATAAAGCTCACTCTCCTCTTAGCCAATAAAGAGGCATCTTCAATTTAGACATGCATCCTTTCTGAGTAAGTAAACAGTATTATGGAGCCACTTCACATTTCTATTTTTCACCACTTTTTCTTTTAATCATCATCTAGAAGTGATTTCTCTTCCACGGATTCCCTACCATCCCTCCATCCCATTTTGGTTTATCTGTTTCTGTATCCCTATTACCATAATTTTCTAAAAAGTTTTTCTCTTCAGGTATATATTTTTATTTTACATATATGCCTGTATGTGTGCGTATATACAAACTTCCTCACGTATTGCCAAAAGTAATTGTGTTCTAACTAATTTTTGAGGCTCGTGCAGCTGTTGATTGAAGTGGCCATTACAAGATGATTTAGCATGTAATTTTAGAATCACATACTGCAAGTTTGAAAAGATCTACACCTGTGTTTACCTGTGTACTAGAACTGGTTCTAGGGAAATCCAGATGAGGCCCAGGTGCCCAACCCACTTTGTTGCAATATTTACATTTTTCAGTAAATATGTTTATGCCTCACATTTCTTGTTACACAGTCCTAATTATAATGAACAGCATTTCTATACCTCTCTCTGGGAAGTGGAATTCCTTTTCTTCGAGAAGTAGAAGTACAAAACTGACTTATAGTCGTGCCAATTTTTCAAGCTTATTGGAATGAAGATTCCAGAGCATTGCTCTTCAGTTGAGTCTCATCTTTTTTTTTTTTGCGGTACGCGGGCCTCTCACTATTGTGGCTTCTTCCGTTGCGGAGCACCGGCTCCGGACGCGCAGGCTCAGCGGCCATGGCTCACGGGCCCAGCCGCTCCGCAGCAGGTGGGATCTTCCCGGGCCAGGGCACGAACCCGTGTCCCCTACATCAGCAGGCGGACTCTCAACCACTGCGCCACCAGGGAAGCCCCAGTGAGTCTCATCTTAAGGCTGGTCTTTCGGTAACTAAAAGAGTAAAGCATCTTTCACATAAAATCTGGGTGTAAGAGTAAAATAAATTATTAAGAGATTGGAGTGCAGAAGTTCAATGTATGATCAGATGAACTCAGAAACATTGTTACAGAGTGCACATGGCTTTTAAATTGACAATATGAAATATTTGCACTAAGTAACATTAATTTTTTTCTTGCAGCATTGAAGGTTTTAAATATGCTGCCTGCTGCCTTTCTTTTCACTTTATTCATTTGATATTCATTGTGATCAGAACTGAGAAATTCTGAAATGTGATCTTCAGCTGAAAAGTTCTGGTTGTTAGGTTATTGGGTTTTAAAACTTCAGGCATGTTTTAATTAATTTTCTGAAATAAGGTCTACACCATGACACTCAGAATATTCAAATTTTCAATGATCTAGCAATTTTCCAAGTAGCCTAAAATATGATTGCCAAACTAATATAAGTTTGATCTCATTGTCTTAATCATCCCGCTGACTCTTCTGTTGCTAAACCAAGAAATACTTTTTTCAGCTCTTCATATGCCCAGTTGTTCATTTTCACTGAACTTGGGGTTCCTTTGATCAAAGTAAGTAGCAAGATGTGAATGTATTTTTAATAAGTCTGTGGAGTTGTTGATTAGCCTCAGCATTTTCTGGTAAATGTGAACTGAAAATTCTTAATTTTTTTCTTAATTTTTTTTTCTAAGTTTTTTTTCCTGAGTTTCTTCTGAGTTTTTTTTCTGAGTTCATAGTATTGACTTCTTAGCTTGTCTATACAGTAAGGATTTTTTCACACACAAGAGTACCTTTAAAACCACTTGATTCAGCATGCAATATTTTGAATGATCTGAAACCATCCACTGGGCTGATAATAAGACCATGTTTCATTTCTCTGCCATCATTTGTAAGTGGTATTCATGTGCTGAGATTTAAGAAAATATTTCAACAATTTTACAGCCTCTACCATGTGCATGTGTGCTAATAATAACTGAACCTTGTCTATGGCTAATCAACTTCTTCATAGGAAACATATTTAACTACATTAATTATAGTAGAAATGAATTAAGGCTACACAAATACCTTCCTTTAACTTTCTTAATATACTAGAACAGTGGTGTTTCTCTAATAATGGTTAGTACAACATGAATGCAAAATATTCATTGTTTATTTTATTCCTTGCAAAATGAAACAAAACACAGTTTCCTGAAGTCACATCTTTTATGTTACTATTTCTTTACTTAAAAGATGTTATGACATATAGATATGCAAAAGCCTTGATTAGATTCCTGTTTTGTCATAATGACAACTCACTGTCCTATATTTTGATATTTGGATTTCCATCAATCAAATATTCTGAGAAATGCGAAGACTGGTTCTTTCATGTTTGGAATGCAATGTATGGTATAAATCAATTAGAAACAGAAAAATACGTTTTAAGTGAGACTCAACTGGCATTAATTAGTGTCCTGAAGAAACAGAGAAGGAAACTACAATGTTTTGAGTGATTACTATGTCCTAGGGACTAAGCTAAGCATCTTACATCTTTCTACTCATTTGATCCTCATAACGGATCATATAATAATTCCTATTTTATAATTAGTGAAAATAAACTTTAGAGTATTTGGGGAAATTCTCACGCATTTTCAAGTACATCCTTATGGAATTCCTTGAATATATGTATCTGTCTTTCAATTTTGAAATCACACTTAACTTTTGGGCAAAAATCACCTGCAAAATGTATAACAAATTCCCCATATACCTGATTTTAAGCTTCTCACACAAACATCAGTTACATCTATATGTCAAGGAACATCAAGCTAAATTAAAAATGAGTCAGCGTTTTTAGCATAATCACTAAGAGACTTCTTAATTAACCTGCCAATTCTTTCGAAAATAGTGTTCACTTTTGCTTTATAAGTGAGAGTAGATTAAGCAATTTTTCTTCCACTGATTTTTTTACTGACTGTAGCTATTACAGTTTCACACAATCTGTGACTACTGCATCACGTACGCAAGCAAGGACTTGAAAAGTATTTCTTTTTATAAGTTCATCACTTCTGTATGCAGTTGAGGTATGACCCAGATAATGCAAGCTTTTTTACAAATTGCATGGATCACCCATGTTAAGCCACTCTTCTGTGTATTGGGTTTGATCTACTGTCAAAGACTCTGAGTGTGGAAATAGACCACAGGAATCAATTGAAAATGGGAGGAAAGACCTAGATAATTTCTAATGTCCTTCACCAATTTTAATTTATAGTAATTATTTAATGCCACTTGAGAATAATTCCCTATGCAGACTCATAATTAAGACTATGTAACTAGAAATATCACAATATACAACATAAGAGGAAAATAAAAGCTACCAAGTATGGAACATCTACTATAAGACAGGCACTATCCTATATGCCAGGGGTCGGCAATCTTTTTCTGAAAAGAGCCAAATAGTAAATATTTTAAGCACTGCAAGCTGCATGGCCTCTGTAACAACTACTCAACCCTGCCACTGTAGCATGAAAGCAGTGTTAGAATAAAAGCAAATGAAGGAGCATGGCTGTGTTCCAATAATGTTTTATTTATAAAAATCAGCAGTGGCTTGCATATGGCCGGCAAGCCATAGTTTGCTGACCCCTGATTTATACCATTGTCTGTAATCATTAGAATAAACATCAGAGTTAAACAAGGTCCTACTGTATAGCACAGGGAACTATATTCAATATCTTGTAATAAACCATAATGGAAAAGAATATGAAAAAAGAATATATATGTATAACTGAATCACTTTGCTGTACACCAGAAACTAACACAACATTGTAAATCAGGTATACTTCAATAAAATAAACTTTTAAAAAAGAATAAACATCAGGTAGGAACCAAGATGGCAGAGTAGAAGGATGTGCTCTCACTCCCTCTTGTGAGAACACCAGAATCATAACTAGATGCTGGACAATCATAGAAAGGGAGACACTGGAACTCACCAAAAAAGATCCCCCATATCCAAAAACAAAGGGGAAGCCACAATGAGATGGTGGGGGGGGGGGCGCAATCACAGTAAAATCAAATCTCATAACTGCTAGGTGGATGACTCACAGACTGGAGAACACTTATACCACAGAAGTCTGCCCACTGGAGTGAAGGTTCTGAGCCCCATGTCAGGCTTTCCAACCTGGGGTTCCGGCAATGGGACGAGGAATTCCTAGAGAATCAGAATTTGAAGCCTAGTGGGATTTGATTGCAGGACTCCGACAGGACTGGGGGAAACAAAGACTCCACTCTTGGAGGGCACACACAAAGTAGTGTGTGCATCGGGACCCAGGTAAAGGAGCACTGACACCAGGGGAGACTGAACCAGACCTACCTACTAGTGCTGGAGGGTCTCCTGCAGAGACGGGGGGTGGCTCTGTCTCACCATGGGGACAAGGAGACTGGGAGCAGAAGTTCTGGGAAGTACTCCTTGGCATGAACCCTCCCAGAGTCCACCATTAGCCCCACCAAAGAGCCCCGGTAGGCTCCAGTGTTGGGTTGCCTCAGGCCAAACAACCAGCAGGGAGGGAACCCAGCTCCACCCATCAGCAGTCAAGCAAATTAAAGTTTTACTGAGATCTGCCCACCAGGGTAACAGCCAGCTCTATCCACCAACAGTCCCTCCCATCAGGAAACTTGCACAAGCCTCTTAGACAGCCTCATGCACCAGAGAGCAGAGAGTAGAATCAAGAAATACTACAATCCTGCAGCCTGTGGAAAAAAAACCACATTCACAGAAAGATAGACGAGATGAAAAGGCAGAGGGCTATGTACCAGATGAAGGAACATGATAAAACCCCAGTAAAACAACTAAATGAAGTGGAGATAGGCAACCTTCCAGAAAAAGAATTCAGAATAATGATAGTGAAGATGATCCAGGACCTTGGAAAAAGAATGGAGGCAAAGATTGAGAAGATGCAAGAAATGTCTAACAAAGACCTAGAAAAATTAAAGAACAGACAAACAGAGATGAACAATACAGTAACTGAAATGAAAACTACACTAGAAGGAATCAATAGCAGAATAACTGAGGCAGAAGAACAGAAAAGTGACCTGGAAGACAGAATGCTGGAATTCACTGCTGCGGAACAGAATACAGAAAAAAGAATGAAAAGAAATGAAGACAGCCTAAGAGACCTCTGGGATAACATTAAATGCAACAACATTCGCATTATAGGGGTCCCAGAAGGAGAAGAGACAGAGAAAGGACCAGAGAAAATATTTGAAGAGATTATAGTTGAAAACTTCCCTAACATGGGAAAGGAAATAGCCACCTAAGTCCAGGAAGCACAGAGAGTCCCATACAGGATAAACTCAAGGAGAAACATGCTGAGACACATAGTAATCAAATTGACAAAAATTAAAGACAAATTATTTAAAGCAGCAAGGGAAAAATGAAAAATAACATACAAGGAAACTCCCATAAGGTTAACAGCTGCTTTCTCAGAAGAAACTCTACAACCCAGAAAGGAGTGGCATGATATACTTAAAGTGATGAAAGGGAAGAACCTACAACCAACGTTACTCTACCCAGAAAGGATCTCATTCAGATTCGATGGAGAAATCAAAAGCTCAAGCAAAAGCTAAGAGAATTCAGCATCACCAAACCAGCTTTTCAAAAATGCTAAAGGAACTTCTTGAGGCAGGAAACACAAGAGAAGGAAAAGACCTGCAATAACAAACCCAAAACAATGAAGAAAATGGTAATAGGAACATATATATCGATAATTACCTTAAATGTAAATGGATTAAATGCTCCATTCAAAAGACAGAGACTGGCTGAATGGATACAAAAACAAGACCTGTATACATAATGTCTACAAGAGAACTACTTCAGACCTAGGGACACATTCAGACTGAAAGTGAGGGGATGGAAAAAGATATTCCATGCTAATGGAAATCAAAAGAAAGCTGGAGTAGCTATACTCATATCAGATAAAATAGACTTTAAAATAAAGAATGTTACAAGAGATAAGGATGGACACTACATAATGATCAAGGGATTAATCCAAGAAGAAGATATAACAATTGTAAATATATATGCACCCAACATAGGAGCACCTCAATACATAAGGCAACTGCTAACAGCTATAAAAGAGGAAATCAACAGTAACGCAATAATAGTGGGGAACTTTAACACCTCACTTACACCAATGCTCAGATCATCCAAAATGAAAATAAATAAGGAAACAGAAACTTTAAATGACACAATAGACCAGATAGATTTAATTGATATTTATAGGACATTCCATCCGAAAAAAGCAGAATACACTTTCTTCTCAAGTGTGCACAGAACATTCTCCAGGATAGATCACATCTTGGGTCACAAATCAAGCCTCAGTAAATTTAAGAAAATTGAAATCATATCAAGCATCTTTTCTGTCCACAACACTGTGCAATTACAAATCAATTACTGGGAAAAAAAAAGGTAAAAAACACAAACACATGGAGGCTAAACAATACGTTACTAAATAACCAAGGGATCACTGAAGAAATCAAAGAGGAAATCAAAAAATACCTAGAGACAAATGACAATGAAAACACAATGATCCAAAACCTATGGGATGCAGCAAAAGTAGTTCTAAGAGGGAAGTTTATAGCTATACAAGCCTACCTCAAGAAACAAGAAAAAACTCAAATAAACAATCTAACCTTACACCTAAAGGAA
>NW_006774574.1:1915841-1917618 GCF_000442215.2 Lipotes vexillifer
CAAAAAAACCCCAGAGTTAGCAGAAGGAAAGAAATCATAAAAATCAGATCAGAAATAAATGAAAAAGAAATGAAGGAAACACAAAGATCGAAGATCAAAACTAAAAGCTGGTTCTTTGAGAAGATAAACAAAATTGATAAACCATTATCCAGACTGGTCAAGAAAAAGAGGGAGAGGACTCAAATCAATAAAATGAGAAATGAAAAAGGAGAAGTTACAACAGACACTGCAGAAATACAAAGCATCCTAAGAGACTGCTACAAGCAACTCTATGCCAATAAAATGGAGAACCTGGAAGAAATGGAAAAATTCTTAGAAAGGTATAACCTTCCAAGACTGAACCAGGAAGAAATAGAAAATATGAACAGACCAACCACAAGCACTGAAATTGAAACTGTGATTAAAAATCTTCCAACAAACAAAAGTCCAGGACCAGATGGCCTCACAGGTGAATTCTATCAAACATTTATAGAAAAGCTAACACCCATCCTTCTCAAACTCTTCCAAAAAATTGCAGAGGAAGGAACACTCCCATACTTATTCTATGAGGCCATCATCACCCTGATACCAAAACCAGACAATGATACTTCAAAAAAAGAAAATTACAGACCAATATCACTGATGAATATAGTTGCAAAAATCCTCAACAAAATACTAGCAAACAGAATCCAACAACACATTAAAGGGATCATACACCATGATCAAGTGGGATCTATCCCAGCGATGCAAGGATTCTTCAATATACACAAATCAATCAATGTGATACACCATATCAACAAATCGAAGAATAAAAACCATATGATCATCTTACTAGATGCAGAAAAAGCTTTTGACAAAATTCAACACCTATTTATGAAAAAAACTCTCCAGAAAGCAGGCATAGAGGGAACCCACCTCAACATAATAAAGGCCATGTATGACAAACCCACAGCAAACACCATTCTCAATAGTGAAAAACTGAAAGCATTTCCTCTAAGATCAGGAACAAGACGAGGATGTCCACTTTCTCCGCTATTATTCAACATGGTTTTGGAAGTCCTAGCCACAGCAATCAGAGAAGAAAACTAAATAAAATGAATCCAAATTGGAAAAGAAGCAGTAAAACTGTCACTCCTTGCATATGACATGATACTATACATAGAGAATCCTAAAAATGCCACCAGAAAACTACTAGAGCTAATCCATGAATTTGGTAAAGTTGCAAGATACAAAATTAATGCACAGAAATCTCTTGCATTCCTATACACTAATGATGAAAAATCTGAAAGAGAAATTAAGGAAATGCTCCCATTTACCATTGTGACAAAAAGAATAAAATATCTAGGAATAAACCTACCTAGGGAGACAAAAGACCTGCATGCAGAAAACTATAAGACACTGATGAACAGAATTAAATATGATACCAACAGATGGAGACATATACCATGTTCTTGGATTAGAAGAATCAATATTGTGAAAATGACCATACTACCCAAGCAATCAACAGATTCAATGCAATCCCTATCAAATTACCAGTGGTATTTTTTACAGAACTAGAAAAAAAAATCTTAAAAATTTTATGGAGACACAAAAGACCCAGAATAGCCAAAGCAGTCTTGAGGGAAAAAAAAGGAGCTGGAGGAATCATGCTCCCTAGCTTCAGACTATACTAAAAAGCTACAGTAATCAAGACAATATGGTACTGGCACAAAAACAGAAGCATAGATCAATGGAGCAAGATAGAAAGCTCAGAGATAAACCCACGCACCTATGGTCAACTAATCTATGACAAAGGAGG
>NW_006774575.1:0-222 GCF_000442215.2 Lipotes vexillifer
AAATAAACAAATGGGACCTAATGAAACTTAAAAGCTTTTGCACAGTAAAGGAAACCATAAACATGACTCAAAGACAACCCTCAGATGGGAGAAAATATTTGCAAACAAAGCAACTGACAAAGGATTAATCTCAAAATATACAACAGCTCATGCAGCTCACAATATCAAAAAAACAAACAACCCAACCCAAAAATGGGCAGAAGACCTAAACAGACATTTCTC
>NW_006774577.1:0-485 GCF_000442215.2 Lipotes vexillifer
ATGTAAAACCAATGAAAATAGGCAGAACGTGGACAAGGATGCCCTTGGCCAAAATGGACGTATGCATTGTTTCCTGAATATATTCAGGAAAAAACGCATACGCCCTTTTTGGCCAACGAAGCAAGCTTGCAATGGAAATCTGCGCTATAATGAAGTTGCACTTCACCCCTGTCAAAAGGGCCATCAGAAAAAAGTGTAAAATCCGGAAAGCCAGGACAGGCCATGGAGAACAGGGAGCGTTGTTATGCTGATGGGCGGGATGTAAACTGCCAACAGCCACCCTGGAGAAACGTAAGGTATTTCCTGAAACATCGAGAAAACAAGTTACATAGCCTAGGGCACTAGGCTTAGTGAAACTGAAATCAAAAAGACACAGCCACCACAAATTTTGGGGCTGCCCTCTTTATAGGAACCTCGTACATGGTACAAGTTAAATATCCACTAAAGCAAAAAATGGATCGTCAAGTTCTGACACTTATGTGCAA
>NW_006774578.1:0-2435 GCF_000442215.2 Lipotes vexillifer
GTTAGTTTCTGCTTTATAACAGAGTGAATCAGTTATACATGTACATATGTTCCCATATCTCTTTACCATACTGTTTTGATTACTGTAGCTTACATTACATTACAAACTTTGTAGTTTTCTATGTATCAAATTATAATCCACTCTATTAGATAAATCATCACACTCACAAATCTCTTCAAGACAACCATTTCTCTGTTTGGGCCTGCAAATCAGGAAGCTGTGGGAAAACACCTTTAAGATTATTAGACGTCTTCTTGTGTAGCTGAGAGGATGATTGAGACACTCCTTAAATCTTTCTGATGCCTTAACAGAGACGTTGACCCTGAGGTCATATTTTACTAACAGCACCCTGTATTTCATCTGCAAACCAAGGCCATTTCTTACGTTGAGAATTTTTTTTCTTGGAGAGACTAGGGTTGAATGCAATTTTGTTATCAAGCCCACAAGTTCTAGTGCTGTTTTAGTTCTTCTAAATTCAGCTTGAAATCTAAATAGTCCCCTCTTTGCCTCAACTGGCTCCTCCTGGACTTTACCATAGGCATCTAAAAGAAGCCAGATGGCACTTTCAACATTCTGTCCAGAACTCTCCTTAGCCAGATCCACAAGTTCATGAGGTACCCTTTCTATTTCCCATATGTCCACAGGCTAACAGTTTTGCTAGTTTTTCTGCCAATACTGCTAATAGTTTTGCTAATTTTTCTGCCTATATCCTATTGGAAGCTGAAAGTTCTCTTTCCTTCAGCTTCCAATACGATATTCCTCACTAGCTTTCGTCCTCCACCAAACAGTCTCTTCATCATTCCTCCAAATTTCTCCATTCCTCTCCCAGACTCAAAATCAATGCCACATGTGATGGCAGGACCCCACTTGGAGGTAATAGTTTCTGCTTTAGTTAACACACCAGCATAACACACCACCCCAAACGTAATGGCTTCTAACAATTTATTATTACCTCATACAACTCTGTGGGTTGACCAGGAGGTTACTGGGCTTCACATGTTGTCGGCTTGGAGATGGGATGTCTGGAAGATCTAAAATGGACTCATTTTAGAAATGGACTCATACAGGGATGGAAATTGGTACTGGCTACGGTCTGGGAGCCCAGTTTGACTTGGCTAGGGGTCTCCATTCTCCTCCAGGTGGGCTTCTCCATATGGTTGCTTGTGCTTTCTCGCAGCGTGGTGGATGGGTTCCAAGAAGAAGCATTCTAGGAAGACAAGGTGCAAGGACTTACCAGTCTTTCACTTCTTTCACTAATGTTCCATTGGTCAAAGCTAGTCATGTGGCCAAGACCAGAATCAATGTGTGAAGGGACTCACAGGGGTACAGATAAAAAGAAGCATGGTTCATTGAGGGCCACCAAAGTGACAGTCTATCACATCCTTCAAATCGACACTCCATTTATTTTTGGTTGAGCCAAATGATTTAGTGCACAACTGTCATTATAAGATCATTTTGTTAATTATAAAACAAAATAAACTCATTTTTATAAATTTTCATTTTATTTGTCAAAAATCATACCTATCAAACCTGTTTTTTTATTATTTTTATTTAAAAATTTTTTATTTTATATTGGAGTATAGTTGGTTTCCAATGTTGTGTTAGTTTCAGGTGTACAGCAAAGTGATTCAGTTTTACATATACTTATATCTATTCTTTTTCAGATTCTTTTCCCATTTAGGTTATTACAGAATATTGACTAGAGTTTCCTGTGCTATACAGTAGGTCCTTATTGATTATCTATTTTAAATAGAGTAGGGTGTGTATGTTAATCTGAAAGTCCTAATTTCCCTTTCACCCCTGCCCCCGTTATTCCCTCTGGTAACTATAATTTTGTATTCTATGTCTGTGAATCTATTTCTGTTTTGTAAATAAGTTTGTCTGACCTACTTCACTTAATATGATAATCTCTAGGTTTTATGTTGTCTACTATGATGTTTTGGGTCCTAACTTTAAGTGGATTCCATTTGAGTGACCTTTTTCTAATATTAGTTATCCTTAGATATAAAGAATCCTGTGTTTTGTTTCCTATTTAGATTTTATTCTTTCAGTCTCACTCTCAGGTCAAGAATACTTTGCAGAGGAAGAGTTAGTCCCCAAACAGAATTTGGGTGATGCTGGTCCATAGAAATAACACCATCCTAATAGCACCAAAACATCACCCCTCATCCTGACATATCTTTTCTTACTTTACTCATAAAGAAGAATTAAATAGTCACTTTCCCCCCAGGTTTCTAACTAGACACTGATAACTAGGTGTGGCTTGAAATTATATACAATAGTACTTTCCTTGTGAAGCCTTAATAACCTACCGCTCTTACAAACTGCTTTAGTATGAGTTCTACAAAAATTAGTTCTGAAAGGCCTATAGTCTTATAAAGAACATTTTGAACAAAGGTATACTTTTTTTTTTTTTTTTTTTTTTTTTTTTTTCT
>NW_006774579.1:0-259 GCF_000442215.2 Lipotes vexillifer
TAAGGTTTATGGTTAGTGTTAAGGTTAGGGTTAGTGTTAGGGAACGGGGATGGTTTAGAGTACAGGTTTCGGTAGGACAACGGTTTAGGTTTAGTGTACGTGTTAGGGCCCGGGTTACTGTTAGCATACGGATTAGGATTAGGGCACAGGTTAGGGTAAGATTTCGGGTAAGGTTTAGGGTTAGGGTTAAGGTTAGGGTTAGGGTTAGGGATCAGGGACGGTTTAGGGTACAGGTTAGTGTACGACAACATTTTAGAGT
>NW_006774580.1:0-214 GCF_000442215.2 Lipotes vexillifer
GCCCTTATCGTAACCCTATCACTTACCCTTAACCTTATCGTACACCGTGCCTTAATCCTAACCCGTACGCTCACACTAACACGTGCCCCAACACGTACGCTAACCCTAAACCGTTGTCTTACCCTAACATGTACGGTAAACCATCCCAGTTCCCTAACCCTAACCCTAAACCTAACACTTACCTTTACCCTTACCCTAAACCGAGCCCTAATCC
>NW_006774581.1:0-1558 GCF_000442215.2 Lipotes vexillifer
CCTAACATGTATCAAAAACCTTCCTGTAGCCATTTGAGCCCATCTTTCTCCTGGCCACCCCCTGGAGAGATCTCACTTATCTTTATCTGTAAAGTACCTGGAACTGAGCATATGCTCGTGAACTATACAACTGAGTTGACAGATAACCTGGGTTTCAGTGAGGCCAGACTAGTATTTCTCTCAAGAGCACAGAGACCCTGTCCGGTGCCATATGCTTTTTTCCCCCCACCCCACCAAATCTCTTCCTCTCCATTACAGCCAAAGAGAAGACATAGACTGTGAGGCCCAGCAGACAGACAGTAGGGCCAGAGAGCCTATCCCTGCTGCTCATACAAACAATAGCCCAAATTCAACACAATTGCTCAACAGAGAGCCTTGGACAGCTGGGAGCTTCCCTAGATCAGTAAGGTGTGTGGCTTGGCCATAGAACTGACATACAAGGTGCGCCTATCCCTGTCTTTGCAAAAATCTGTGCTCAGAAACACTCAGGATTGTAGGAGATAGACACAGGAGGAGTGGAACCCAGGGACTAGGTCTCCCAGAGGAGCTCTCATTCCTTTCATAAGGAGACAGAAAGAGACCTTGGGGAGCTCTCAGGGATAGGCCCAGGCCTGGTTCAGCTGCTGTGATGCAGCCAGGCCAATTAAATAATTGGTGTGATGAGGAAAGTAGGGAGGCAACTCCCTTCAGGCAAACTCCACCCCAGACAGGAGGCTCCATGCAGCTGTGGCAACAGCAGCAGCAACAACAGAGCAGGGATCTCTTCCTCTTCCTCCCACTAGCTGAGAACTATGCTTAAATTAGCACCTTGGAAACACCCAGATGTGCTGGCTGCGCCTTCTCTCCTAGCTTCTGCCACTCCCCTAGGCCTCCTTTTCAAGTGCGAGTTTCTCTTTCAAGTAAATTTTAAAAAAGATGTCTTCCACCTAGAGTTCATCTCTCCAAGTAAGGAATGGCCTCTGGATTCTTCCAGCCACTATGGGTGGGAGAGCATTATTTGATGATCGAGCCCATGTGACAGGCCACTATCGGTACAGCTTGGTCCAGAAAGAGGCAATGATACCAACACAAGCATTACCTTGTTTCCCTTAGGGCTTAAGGAGACAGCCCCGCCTCTGCCCTCAGAGGGACTCACACTGAGGGGGTGAGCAAGAACAATAACTTCTGCTGAACTGTGAGCTCCAGGAGGCAGGGCTATGTCTGTCCCTATGTTGCTAACCACTGTGTCCCCAATACCTAGTACAGTACCTGGAACAGAGCTGATGCTCAATAAATATTTGGTGAATGAGTTTGCTGAATCAATGATATCAGGTCACTATGATATTCTTTGGAAGAGTGAGGAGCTATTGTTTAAAGAAATAGTTTGTCTTCATTTCATAACTGGGAAACTGAGTCCAGAGAAGAGAGATTTCCTAGAGGTCTTAATAAATAATGGCAAAAGACGAAATAGGTCACAGCTGAGTCTGAGACCCTGGTTTTTTGTTTTTTGTTTTTACGGTATGCGGGCCTCTCACTGTTGTGGCCTCTCCTGTTGCAGAGCACAGGCTCCAGACGCGCA
>NW_006774582.1:0-203 GCF_000442215.2 Lipotes vexillifer
TTACCCCAAACCGTGCCCTAATCCTAACCCGTATGCTCACACTAATAGGTGCCCTAACTCATAGGCTAACCCTAAACCATTGTTTTACCCTAAACTGTACCCTACACATCCCCATTTCTTAACCCTAACCCTAAACCTAAGCCTACCCTTAGCCTTACTCTGAACTGTGCCCTAATCTTAACCCCTAGGCTAACACTAACCCG
>NW_006774585.1:0-250 GCF_000442215.2 Lipotes vexillifer
AACCCTTGTCCCCTGCATCGGCAGGCGGACTCTCAACCACTGCGCCACCAGGGAAGCCCTCAGGCAGGCATTTTAATGGGGAGCTAGGGTCATCCTTGGGACTTGGCTTTATGCGGCAAGAAGCCATTCTCATATATGGAATCTAAAAAAAAAAAGAAAAGAAAATTGTACTGACGAACCTAGCGGCAGGGCAGGAATAAAGACAAAGACATAGAGAATGGACTTGAGGACACGGGGGTGGGGGAGCGAG
>NW_006774586.1:0-291 GCF_000442215.2 Lipotes vexillifer
AACCCGTATCCCCTGCATCGGCAGGCGGACTCTCAACCACTGCGCCACCAGGGAGGCCCAGAGGCGAGCATAGCTTTTAATGGGGGCTTCCTCACTCTGCTTTTCTTTGCTGATTACTTTTAATGAATCCCACCCTGTAGAAGTGGACTAATAAGACAGGATGTGCTTGAGAAAATGGAGAGAGTTATTACATATTTTCCTTGTAATCCAGAATAACATGTCAGCTCTTCTTCTGTTTGTCTCCTTTGGTTGTCAGTGGAAGATAATTTTGGCTTGCTTACTTTCCAAATC
>NW_006774587.1:0-434 GCF_000442215.2 Lipotes vexillifer
TAACACTAACCCCTGCCCTAACCGTACACTAAACCTCAAGCGTTGTCCTACCCTATTCTTTACTGCAAACCATCCCCATTCCCTAACCCTAACCCTAACCCTTACCCGAAGCCTTACCGTAACCTGTGCCCTAATCTTAAGCCATACGTTAACACTAACCCATGCCCTAACACGTAAGCTAACCCTCAACCGTTGTTGTACATTAACCTTTACCCCACACCGTCCCCGTTCCCTAACGGTAACCCTAAACCTAACCCTAACACTTACTCGAAGCCTTACCCTAACCTGTGCCCTAATCCTAACCCGTATGCTAACACTAACCAAGGCCGTAACACGTACACTAACCCTCAACCATTGTCGTAACATAACCGTTAGCCTAAACCGTCCCCATTCCCTTACCCTAACCCTAACCCTAACCCTAACCCTTACCCGAA
>NW_006774589.1:0-308 GCF_000442215.2 Lipotes vexillifer
TGGATGGACCCAGATGTAACCACTGGTGTTCTCATAAGAGAGAGGCAGAGGGAGTTTTTACTCTAAAGAGAATGTGATGATGAAGTTGGGGTTGGATTGATGTTGCCAAAAGTCAAGGAATGCTGTCAAGGAAACAGATTGTCCCTTAGAGCCTCTAGAAGGTGGATGGACAGCCTTGTCAACTCCTGGTTCCAGCCCAGGGAAACTGGTTTTGGACTTCTGTCTTCCAGAACCATAAGAGAATAAGTGTGTTTTGTTTTACGCAAGCTCATTTGTAGTAATTTGTTACAGCAGCCATAGGGAACTAA
>NW_006774590.1:0-251 GCF_000442215.2 Lipotes vexillifer
GTCAGCAATTTCCATTTCTTTTTCCCTCTCAATGAAAAATTGCAGTTTCCCCAAAGAGGTGTAATTGGCAGCATTGTCACGTTCTTGTTGAGCCCGCCTCTTCATGGCGTCCCGCTCTGGCCTCTGCTCGTGTTCGATGGACTTTGACATTACTGGCTCAGGAACATTGTGTTCCCTCCATGGAATTCGTTGCTTGCTGAAGTCTTGGAGTAGAAATGGGGTTTGGAGCTTGGCTGGGGACTGGCGCTTAG
>NW_006774591.1:0-31219 GCF_000442215.2 Lipotes vexillifer
AAGATCCTTTTTGACCCACCTCCTAGAGTAAGGGAAATAAAAACAAAAATAAACAAATGGGACGTAAAGAAACTTAAAAGCTTTTACACAGCAAAGGAAACCATAAACAAGATGTAAAGACAGCCCTCAGAATGGGAGAAAATATTTGCAAACGAATCAATGGACAAAGGATTAATCTCCAAAATTTAGAAGCAGCTCATGCAGCTCAATATAAAAAAAAAAACAGCCCAATCCAAAAATGGGCAGAAGACCTAAAGAGACATTTCTCCAAAGAAGATATACAGATGTCCAACAAATACTTGAAAGGATGCTCAACATCACTAGTCATTAGAGAAATGCAAATCAAAACTACAATGAGGTATCACCTCATACTGGTCAGAATGGCCATCATCAAAAATCTACAAACAATAAATGCTGGAGAGGGTGTGGAGAAAAGGGAACCCTCCTGCACTGCTGGTGGGAATGTAAATTGATATAGCTACTATGGAAAATAGCATGGAGGTTCCTTAAAAAACTACAAATAGAACTACCATAGGACCCAGCAACCCCACTACTGGGCATATACCCTGAGAAAACCATTACTCAAAAAGAGACATGTACCACAATGTTCACTGCAGCACTATTTACAATAGCCAGGTCACGGAAGCAACCTAAATGTCCATCAACAGATGAATGGATAAAGAAGATGTGGCACATATATACAATGGAATTTTACTCAGCCATAAAAAGAAACGAAATTGAGTTATTTGTAGTGCGGTGGATGGACCTAGAATCTGTCATACAGAGTGAAATAAGTCAGAAAGAGAAAAACAAATACCATATACTAATGCATATATATAGAATTTTAAAAAGCAGTACTTATGAACCTAGTGGCAGGGCAGGAATAAAGACACTGACGTAGAGAATGCACTTGAGGGAACGGGAGTGGAGTGGAAGCTGGGATGAAGTGAGAGAGGAGCATTGGCATATATACACTACCAGATGTCAAACGGATGGCAGCGGGAAGCTGCTGCATAGCACAAGGATATCAACTTGATGCTTTGTGATGACCTAGAAGGATGGGATAGGGAGGGTGGGAAGGAGGTTCAAGAGGGAGGGGATATGGGGTATCTTTATACGTATAGCTGATTCCCTTTGTTGTACAGCAGAAAGTAACACAACATTGTAAAGCAATTATACTCCAATAAAGATGTTTAAAAAAATAGAAAAAAAGAAAAAAGAGAACCATGGGGCTTCCCTGGTGGCACAGTGGTTGAGAGTCCACCTGCCGATGCAGGGGACGCGGGTTCGTGCCCCAGTCCGGGAAGATCCCACATGCCGCGGAGCGGCTGGGCCCGTGAGCCATGGCCGCTGAGCCTGTGCATCCGGAGCCTGTGCTCCGCAACAGGAAAGGCCACAACAGTGAGAGGCCCGTGTACAGCAAAAAAAAAAAAAAAAAAAAAAGGGAACCGTGATACCTCAGCATGTAGCTGAAGCAGTTTACCCAAAAGGTAGGACTTTCAGTCCTCACCCTAAGCGACAAACTAGTGGGGGGAAGTTGCTTCTAGTGAGATCCCTTGAGGTCAGAAGGCCTCAAAATGTTTGCCTACGTGGGCACAAATGACAACTGAATGAGCCACACGATAGAGCTCTATTTAGCGCCATCTAATCTCCAGTCTTTGACCAGTGCCAGAGACTTGACCTTTCAAAAACACCAGAAGCTGGAACCTGCAGAGAGGTAGACATGAATAACTTTTTCAACTTCCTGTTTCCAACTATGAGGTTCTACCTTCTTTGTCAATATTACTGATAGGAGAGCTTGAAACCTTCTGGAAGCTTTTTAATTGGGGGCTGGGGGGGAGACGTATTGATCATAATGTATATCCTATACTTCAACCCACAGTTAAGCAATCTGTTTTGTCTAAAGATTACAGTGCCACGTGCCTCCCTCCAAAAATTCAATTGGAGACATATGTTATAGCATTTGAATGCTAGAATACTGTATTCTCTTTAGTAAACCTTTGTTACTTCAGACTGTTGCAATCATTATATTGCACACTTTCTATACTCTAATATTTGCCACTGTGAGGGCATGCTGCAGAGTCCTACTGCCTGTATTGTTCTAAATGCAGCTCTGAACACATCCCTTCCTTGTACAAAAAGTTCTCTTAGCTCAACTTGCTAGAAGTTCCCTCACTCATCTCTGTCCCATGAAATGAAAGCTCATTCTTCAAGGCCAAATATTTGCATTGCCTGAAACACAGCAGTGCTTAATCAGTGGTAACGACCTGGAAATACCCAAGTTAAGATACATTTTCTTCCTGAAATCCTCCATGATGACCCAGTCTGTAAGTCATACAGTTTAAAAAATATATTGAAAAGCGAATCTATGAAACACATTGTTCTAGCAACTCATAGAACAATGAACAATATATGTAATGATCCTACTCTCAGAAAACTTATATTCTGCTTCAGATACAGTTAACCAAAAAATAAATACGTAATATTGGGTTGGCCAAAAAGTTCGTTCGGATTTTCCCATAACAGCTTACAAAAACCCGAACGAATTTTTTGGCCAATCCAATGTAAGGTTGGTAGCGATGAGACCTACAAAGAAAAATAAACAAGTGACTGAGGGTTAGAGGGGTGAGCTCATTTTGATGGAGGTGATGAGAAGGGCTTGTCTGAGGAGATAATACATGAGCAGAGAACCAAATAACTAAGAAGTGGCTGGCCATGTAGAAATTCAGACATGCAATTCTGGTGGCTTAGACTAAGACTAGAGGTAAGAGTACATAGATTTAAGATAATTTATCATTTTCATCAGAACGTCTATAGCACTTTGGTTTTACACCTATTGCCACATAATGCTTGATATATTATATACAAATCTGGATTGCAAGTTACTTGAAAGCAAAGATTGTATCTTTGTATTTCCAGCGCCAAGAATGGTGCCTGGTACAGAGGAGGCACTTGGTACATGTTTATTGACTCAATCTAACTTCCTAAACTTTCTTGCCTGCCTGTAGGGATCTGCGACAGCTGCATGATACCTCCTGTATAGGTTGAATCTATTCCGAGCCTCTTGCATTCTCCCCTCAGTGTCCTAGGCAGGCTTACAAGACACCTTTATAATAAATGAGCTTACACAGCCATTCTATTAATCACATACAATCGTCAGTTCCAAATTAAGTGCATGTGGAAAAATCAGATCCTCAAATAATTGTCATGTGCAATCGGCTGCTTGAACTCCCTAAATAAGGTTTAAGTGGTCAATTGCTCCAGAAACTAGCCCCAAAAGCCAACAGTTGGCTAATTTCATGTGTAATGAACTGTGTCTATTATTTCACCACCTGCAGCTAATTGTCTATAGATAATTATACCTTAAGAATGGAAAACCGCCCTTGGAAGTTGAGCCTAACTTGGTGTCCAATATACTATATCTAATATATCTCTTATTATAACCAAGAAAAAAAAGAATCAGGTCAGGAGCAATTATAGGAAAATGAAGTTTGTCTCCTCAAGTGCTAGGGACTTTTTAATGACATTGGTATTCCACCAAGTTCATTTGCATAAATGCATATCTGTGTTTATCTAAAGTCTCCATCTAAAAAGCAGAAGCCACTGGTCATCCTTCAGCATTTCTACCACCATCACTAACTCGCATGACCTGAAGATGTATCCATATGATCATGTAGAGGACTTCATACTTCATATTCACAAAATATAGCCAACTTACATACTGGGCTAGTTCTCATTAAATCACTATTCAAACCAACCAGCTGGGATTAAACACTCTCATGTCAAAAGAGTCTGTTTTTCAAAAAATTTCACAATTTGTATGGAAACACAAGACCCTGAATAGCCAAAGCAATCTTGAGAAAGACAAACAGAGATGGAGGAATCAGGCTCCCTGACTTCAGACTATACAACAAAGCTACAGTAATCACAACAGTATGGTACTGGCACAAAAACAGACATATAGATCAATGGTACAGGATAGAAAGCACAGAGAAAAACCCACACACATATGGTCACCTTATTTTTGAAAAAGGAGGCAAGAATATACAATGGAGAAAAGACAGCCTCTTCAATAAGTGGTGCTGGAAAAACTGGACAGCTACATGTAAAAGAATGAAATTAGAACACTCCCTAACACCATACACAAAAATAAACTCAAAATGGATTAAAGACCTAAATGGAAGGCCAGAAACTATAAAACTCTTAGAGGAAATCGTAGGCAGAGCACACTATGACATAAATCACAGCAAGACCCTTTTTGACCCACCTCCGAAAGAAATGGAAATAGAAACAAAAATAAACAAATGGGACCCAATGAAACATTAAAGTTTCTGTACAGCAAAGGAAACCATAAACTAGACGAAAAGACAACCCTCAGAATGGGAGAAAATATTTGCAAATGAAGCGACAAACGATTAATCTCCAAAATATACAAGCAGCTCATGCAGCTCAGTATGAAAAAGACAAACAACCCAAACCAAAAATGGGCAGAAGACCTCAATAGACATTTCTCCAGAGAAGATATACAGATTGCCAACAAACACATGAAAGAATGCTCAACATCACTAATCATCAGAGAAATGCAAATCAAAACTACAATGAGGTATCACCTCACACCAGTCGGAATGGCCATCATCCAAAAATCTAGAAACAATAAATGCTGGAGAGGGTGTGGAGAAAAGGGAACCCTCTTGCACTGTTAGTGGGAATGTAAACTGATACAGCCACTATGGAGAGCAGTATGGAGGTTCCTTGAAAAACTAAAAATAGAACTACCATACGATCCAGCAATCCCACTACTGGGCATATACTCTGATAAAACCATAATTCAAAAAGAGTCATGTACCACAATGTTCACTGCAGCTCTATTTACAATAGCCAGGACATGGAAGCAACCTAAGTGTCCATCGACAGATGAATGGATAAAGATGTGGCACATATATACAATGGAATATTACTCAGCCATTAAAAGAAATGAAACTGAGTTATTTGTAGTGAGGTGGATGGACCTAGAGTCTGTCATACAGAGTGAAGTAAGTCAGAAAGAGAAAAACAAATAGCGTATGCTAACACATATATATGGAATCTAAAAAAAGAAAATCGTTATGAAGAACCTAGGGACAGGACAGGAATAACGACGCAGTTGTAGAGAATGGACTTGTGGGCACGGGGAGGGGGAATGGTAAGCTGGGATGAAGTGAGAGAGTGGCATGGACATATATACACTACCAAACGTAAAACAGACAGCTAGTGGGAAGCAGCCACATAGCACAGGGAGATCAGCTCGGTGTTTTGTGACCACCTAGAGGGGTGAGAAGGAGGGGGGGAGGGAGACACAAGAGGGAGGAGATATGGGGATATATGTATATGTATAGCTGATTCACTTTGTTATAAAGCAGAAACTAACACACCACTGTGAAGCAATTATACTCCAATAAAGATGTTTTAAAAAAAAGTCTCTTTAGCAGATACTTGAGGAGCAAAGTAAAGAGGTATGTGTGACTCAAACCTTTGACTTTGTATATTATTTGATAAAGTATTTCTAACAAATTTCAGGGGACACACACACACACATCCACACACACTAACTCTAAAATGTTGGTCAAACAACAAACTAACTGATAAATATTCCTAAAGAAGTCTATGTTAATTACATACTCCACCACTGAGGTCTGCGACTTTTGCATGATATAGCACTGCCAACGTGAAATTCAATGCCAGAAGAAGGTCATTTGAAAATGAATAGTTTTCAACACGTTCATCTTTCAAAAGAGAAAGATTCTCTTTTCACTGCTTATATAATGGGAGAGAAAAAAATTCCACAACTCTAAAATTGTTCATATCAACATCTTAGAAGATCTTTGTAAATAAGCAGTGCCTACGTAAAGTTATTGATATTCATTTTTAAACCAATAAAAAGAGCTAATCAATTAATTCACCCTGTGGTTAAGTGGGGAAAAAACTCAACAGATGGTGTGAGAAATCTGATCGAGATCGAGCTCCATCAGTAATGCTACTCATTAACTTCGTTATTTGGGGCAAAGTATTTAACCTCTCTGAACCACATCTGTGAAATGAGAACAATACTGACAATTTACCAGAGCATTTGTGATAATTAAGTGAGATAATATTGTGTATTTAAGTGCTTTATGAAATGTGACACCCTATAGCATTGTAAGATACTGTGTAATGGTGTAATAGAAATAACACTAAATATAGAATGAGAAGATGTGCTTGAGTCCTAACACTGCCACTAACTGGACAAGTTCTCTTGATGAATGTGTAGACAAATGACTGCATAAATGAATGAATGGACTGCATCAGCCTTATTCATTGAGTCACATGGCACTTGGCATTTTAACAGGCACTGTTGATATAGAGGTGTATCTTTCCCACAGAGAGCTGATACTTTACGAAGGAAGACTCACAAAAAAACAGATGGCTTGTTATGCAGCAATAGATAACTGGAACATTATGGAACCCATTCATGGGCATCAAACATTGAACCTAGCTTCACTTGACATTTTGATGTTAAGCATATCACTTGATACTAAGTATATACTAATCATCTATGCACCAGGCAATTTAAAAATTACATAATTCCCACACACAAGTAATGGATTCTAAAAGAAAAGGATCTACAGGTTATTATCAGATTTCCCTGAGTTAAATTAATAAATATATATGGGATCTTGTAGAGTTGTAAAAATTATTAACACTGCAGAACAAAAGGAAAAATAATTAACCAAATCATATCTCACTACAGATTCATTAGCCAGTTCAACACGGCTCCTCCAATTACATGTGAAGTCCTTTTCAACATAAGCCTCAAACAAAACTTGTCTTTATAACCATTGTATTTCTTTCTTTTTGGATTCATTAATATTAATTAATGTTAGCTCATTTAGGCTATTAATCAAGTAATATATTACTACTTTACCTACCCACTGATAATTTCCTCTTTTTTAACACTTACTCCTGTTTCTCCAGAATAAGAAAGGAATAACTTTGTGTAAAGTAACTTACAGTCTTTGAAAACTATAATTAATTTCAAAAGAAGAGAAGCCTGCTTTGTTCTAAATCCCACATGACTTTTTTCAGGTAATTAAAAGCCAAGAGAACAGAATTTGAATACACTCAAAATGTGAGGAAAAAAGCCCATGGTTGTTATACCTATGAATGGCAAGCTTGGATATATCATTTCCTCTGATTCTCACAGCATTATTAACAAAATGGAGAGATCGGAAATTCATCTGCTACTTTAACTAAAGGTAATGCCTATATGATAAGGGAATTGACAAAAAAAAAAAAGCAGTGAGGATTACTCTGAAAAGAGTTCAACACTCCCATGAGGTATTCAGTATTAACTGGGATCTGACAAATTTTAACTGAGAACACATGAATGGGGCTGGGAAGCTCCAAAGCATTCAAGAAGGAAGGTTTTCTAATGGCAGTGGGCAAGCTTTGCAACCTCATAAGTGAGTTTCTCTCAACTTGATATCCAAAGTTTAAGTGAAGCAGTGCAATGCAGGCTTCGTTAGACCTGAAAGCAAGAAAATGAGTCCATCTTTGAATATCATATGCCTCAGGTTTATCATCTCTCATCATTTCTGCTCACCAGTCAGGAGTAAAGATGCTCCCATTCATCCTAGTCCCTACTCATAGCAATTGCCCTATATCGAAGGCCGCTAAGAAGATTTTAGGAAATGTATTTACTTCAAAAATATGCTTCGGGTACTTCCCTGGTGGTCCAGTGGTTGAGATTTCACCTTCCAATGCACGGGGTGCAGGTTCGATCCCTTTTCAGGGAGCTAAGATCCCACATGCCTCAGGGCCAAAAACACCAAAACATAAAACAGAAGCAATATTGTAACAAATTCAATAAAGACTTTAAAAATGGTCCCCATCACAAAAATATCTTTAAAATAACAACTATGCTTTGGACATAGTCGGCAAATTTGTCCCGACTCTTGTTCTCTTTGGTTTAAAATTTATTCTACTGAAGTCTAGTTGATTTACAATGTCTTGTTAATTTCTACTGTACAGCAAAGAGATTCAGTTATACATATATTAAGGGGTGCTACTTCTATGGATGACAGAGCACAGACCAGGTGAGGTTTGACTCCAAGTCCCAGGGGGCACCTAGAGTCACTGCCTTTTCTCTGCTTCACTATCTGTCAACTGGTTTGTGCTTCTATCTTTGAATTTTCAGTGTGGTGTGAAAATAGAGCAGTGCTCTCTAACTCTCCAGAAGATTTAAACAGTAGTCTATATTATTCATAAAGTGAGCAATGTGCTTCCCCAAACATACTTGACTCTTGTTCACCCCTTTCTTTCCTTGTTTTTAAAATTGTCTCTGTTTCATATATCAAACATTTATATATGCCTGTCATGGGCCAGGCACTATCATGTGTTTTATTAGTATTAACTTGTTTAAACCCAATAGCGATTCTGAGGAACCACTGCTACTAGCCCTACCCTACAACAGGGAAACTGATGCACAAAGAGGTCAAACACCCTGCCCAAGTTCAACAGTAAGCAGGGCTCAAATTCAATCAGCCTGGCTCCAGAAACTGTATTTTAATCAACATGCATCCTATCAGAGAGACAAATAGGAAGCTAGAAACACAAAAGAGGGATGCAAGGGTTGTTTATTGTGCTGGTCTCATGTGGAAGGGATTATGAATTGATATTAGATTAAGCATGACTTTCTGAGATGAATGATAAATATTTTCCTCATCTCTGGAATTATAAATGATTAGCTTAAGAAAATGTGGGGTGTGTGGGGAGTACAAGCTGATTCAAAACTTCTAGCAATCTTTCTCTGCATATCAACTGCTCATCAGAATTAGTTAATATAGAGTTTCTTTCTGCAGTTCTCTAAATATGTGGTAAGAAGTTATTGATGCTGACAACAATCCTATTCAGAAGGATATTGCACATCCCATAAGAAAAGCAATTAGAATTTTATAAATCCAATTAAATAGAAACATCTTACTTTTGCATAGTACTCTGTAAGACAAACTTGATCTCAGTTTTAGAAAAGGCCCCAAATACTGTCTTCCATCCTCCTCTTAATATTCTTTATGACAAGGAGCTGTCCCTCAAAATCCAGTTGGCTGATTTTTCCCAGGCTAAATACCATTTAAAATTAATTTTATCTTTTGTTTATTCCATCAGAGTATACAGTGCATTTTCCAGAATGTGAATGAAGACAAGCAGCTATGATTTTGAAGAGTATTAATACATAAGTATGATTGACTTTTCCTCCTCTTTTTTGTTCCTCTCTTCATAACAAATGAAAAGCCTAAAGTCTTTCTTTGGAACTGAGACTAGCAGAATTTGAAAGGACAGAGTTCATTCCTGGACAACAGCTGGAGAGAAACAATATCGAGGAGTGTCAGCTGAAGTATGTTCTGTAATATGCTGACGAATTTTCTGTAAAAGCAAAACAAAACTTTTCTATGCCTCCAAATTTTGGTAAAAATATACATTCTATGTCCTTTTTGGATATTTACTCTGCATACTGGCATAGAAAAAGTTCTGAGAAATCCTATAATGAAGGCAAATCTAATTATATTCATCCATTATTCCCTAAGAAGCAATCAACTGAAATTTCTAAAGCTATAATGTATACTGGGCACTCTACTAGGTGTCAGAAATAAAGTTGCATAAGAAAAGAGACAAGGGGCTTCCCTGGTGGCGCAGTGGTTGAGAGTCCGCCTGCCGATGCAGGGGACACGGGTTCGTGCCCCACTCCGGGAAGATCCCACATGCCGCGGAGCGGCTGGGCCCGTGAGCCGTGGCCACCGAGCCTGCGCGTCCGGAGCCTGTGCTCCACAATGGGAGAGGCCACAACAGTGAGAGACCCGCGTACCACAAAAAAAAAAAAAAAAAAAAAAAAAAGAGAGAGAGACAGGTTTCCTGGAAATGAGAACTTGGTGTACAGGGGAATGAATATGAAGTCTCACAGGAACAATACGTGGACTCCACTACTCAGAAGTAGTGTTCTACACAACCATTGCTCCCTGAGGACATCTGATGAATCTTGGCATTAGAAAGCCATAGCAGTAGTCGTAGTAAAATGTAATCTGGACTTTAACAAGAGTACTGTTAGTAAAATTGGAAAGGAAGGGCAAATGCAAGTGGCATCAAGTATTGATAGATTCTATAGAAATAACAGATAATCACCGTGAGAACGGACAGAAGATTTCATCCAGGTAGGAATGTTCCAAACTATGTTCCTAGAAATGTGTTTCTCAGGAAATATTTCTCTGGACAAATAATTTGGGGAAGTTTCAAAGTCTGTTTTTCTCTTGGAGATTGACAGTATACATTAGCATTTGCATGAAAGCTCTCCTGTAAAAAAGCCTGCTTATATTTATTTAAACTTTATTTCCTAAATATGTGTCCACATAACACTCCCTATTATTTCAGTAAATGCAACTGAATAGCATTTGCATGGAAAGCTCTCCAATAAAATGCATGCTTATATTTATTTAAACTTTATTTGCCAACTATATGTGTCCACATCCCTTTCTACTATTTCAGCAAACACAGTTGAATGGGGGATAATCCTCAATTGATTTTGCTGTTGAAATAGCCTAGAATTATAGCAGCTTAAAACTAGAAGAGACATAATTATCACCAAGGAAACGATACCTCTTAACTTCCAGGCATCATTTTTTTTGGTGGTGGGGGATCAACACAGTACCACTTTTCTGCCATGAAGATAGGGCTTGATGAAATTGCTCAAATAAACATTATACAGTGGAATGAGGAAAATAATAAATGAAAAACATGTATTTGATGCACCAGTTTATTCTTAACTTAATGAATTGTGGAGTGCATCTTACACAGTGCTATCAGGTTTTGAGCCCAAACTCCCTCAGCAACAGTGTTTTCCAACACAATATAATGGGCAGCAGAGCAGGGGAATTAGAATGCAGAGTGTGAGTAACCAACAGAACTACAAAATAAATGGATCTAATTTTCCCTAGATAATGGCAGCACTGCAGTTGTCTGCATAGTAATCTCTATTCTATTGTTATATTTCATCTCTGCCTAAACTTTAAATATGCCTAAATGTGTATCAACACTGAACTGAACAGTGAAAAAACACACAGACTGCATATATATTTTTTTTCACAATTTGCATGATATTTCTGATAGAATGGATGAGATATTAGGTATTGAGCAGGTGCAGCTCAGAAAAATTATCTTTTGTACAGTAAGTGATATACCCGATATAAAATTTCCAGGAAGTTACACCACTTATAATTAGAGGTTTATGGCTTAAACCTTACACTGTATGATAAACACCATTCTATGGAATAATATATCAGGATCTTTATCCAATTTGTGCATATATTACAGCTGTCTCAGAAGTATTTTGTATATGCCATCATGGTCCTGCCAATAAACACTTTCTTTAGCTACCTCCATACAAAAGTGGCATCAATTAGAAGTGTCATAGAAACTCATTTTAAGAGAATGTAGAGCCTAACTTACTCCCATATTTTCTTTATATATCAAGTTTTTGTTTTTTCCTTTTCATATGAATATAATATACATACATAAAAGTACTCACAAGTGTTCAGCTCAAATTATTTTCAAAACTGAACTCATGAAATTATCACCCAGATCAAAAAATAGAACATTACCAACATCCCAGAAGAATTTATTGTGCTCATTCCCACATAGTATTTTCCCCAAGAATAACCACTCTTCTGATTTCCAATACTGCAGAGAACTTTTACCAGTTTTCAGTCTTGATATAAATGGAATCATAAAGTATATGTTATTTTGTGTCTGGTATTTCACCCAACTTTATGTCTGTAAGACTTATCCATGTTTTTGCACGTCATTATAGATTGTTCATTCTCATTGTTATATAATATTATAGTATTCCATTGTGTGACTACACCACAATTGAATTACCCATTCTACTATTGATTAACTTTTATGAATAGGGATTTTACAAAAGTATTTCATGGGCATATTGGGCATATAGCTAGGAATGAGATTCAAAGTCAAGAGGTGTACATAGGTTCAACTCTCCTCATGGCAATTCAGTGTGCCTTGAGTCACAAATCAAGTGAACATATATGGGTAGGTCTGCTTCTGAAGTCTTTATTCTCTTCCACTTGTCAGTTTGGCTATCCTTTTACCAATATCATACAATTTTAACTATTATGACTTAATAATTGGTCTTTATATCTACGATACTAAATCCTCCAACTTGGCTCTTCTGCTTCAAAATTGCACTGCCTATATTTGGCCCTTTGAATTTCCATTAAAATTTTAAAGTCAGCTCATCAATTTTCACAAAAATAAACATGTTTGGCTTTTGATTGGGATCTCGTTGAATCTACAGATTATCAATTAAATGATATTTTACAATACTGAGTCTTCCCTTCTATAAATATAGAATGCTGTTCATTTTATTTAAGTGATCTATATAATTTTTCTCAACAATGTTTAATTATAGAGGTCCTTTAACATCTTTTGTTAGAGCTACTCCTAGTTGCTATAAGTCTTCCAAATTTTTTTGTTACTTCTCAAGACTGTTTAGGCTATTCTATTTCTAGGTCCTTCACAATTCAATTAAAATTTTGGAATCAATTTTCCAATGTCTCTAAAAACCTGCTTGGAATTTTGATTGAAACTGCTATAAATATATAGGCTAGTATGAAAAGAATTGTGAAATTTGAAATAATGAGCCTTGCCACCAATGAGAATGATATACCTCTCCATTTTTTAACATTTTCTTTAAATTTTAGCTAACTTCTCACAATTTCAGGCACACAGATATAAAATCCTCAACAATTTATTAGAAAATCCATTCAACAATGTATAAAAAGAATAATACAACATTATCAAGTGGTGTTTATTTAAGGTATGCAAGGCTGGCTCAACACTAGGAAATCAAGCAATGTAATCTACCACATCAACAGACTATATTATAAATATTATAATATCATACAGTCATATAGGTGTTTTTAAAAGTCCTTAATTCACCTAATCAACGCCCGCTCTACAGCTTTTCAAGCTTGGTTTATTCTGAGGATTGAATAGACAGTCTTGAAATTAAAGAACAAAACTGATGGAACTCAAAATTCCCAATTCCAAAACTTGCTACAAAACTTCAGTAATCAAAAGAGTGTATTAGACATTCCATCCAAAAACAACAGAATACACTTTCTTCTCAAGTGCTCATGGAATATTCTCTAGGAAAGATTATATCCTGGGTCACAAATCAAGCCTTGGTAAATTTAAGAAAATTGAAATCGTATCAAGTACCTTTTCCAACAACAACGCTATGAGACTAGATATCAATTACAGAAAAAATCTGTAAAAAATATAAACAAATGGAGGCTAAACAATACACAACTAAATAACCAAGAGATCACTGAAGAAATCTAAGAGGAAATCAAAAAATACCTAGAAAGAAATGACAATGGAGACACGACGACCCAAAATCTATGGGATGCAGCAAAAGCAGTTCTAACAGGGAAGTTTATAGCAATACAATCCTACCTTAAGAAACAGGAAACATCTCGAATAAACAACCTAACCTTGCACCTAAAGCAATTAGAGAAAGAAGAACAAAAAAAACCCCCAAAGTTAGCAGAAGGAAAGAAATCATAAAAATCAGATCAGAAATAAATGAAAAAGAAATGAAGGAAACGATAGCAAAGATCAATAAAACTAAAAGCTAGTTCTTTGAGAAGATAAACAATATTGATAAACCGTTAGCCAGACTCATCAAGAAAAAAAGGGAGAAGACTCAAATCAATAGAATGAGAAATGAAAAAGGAGAAGGAACAACTGACACTGCAGAAACACAAAGGATCATGAGAGATTACTACAAGCAGCTATATGCCAAAAAAATGGACAACCTGGAAGAAATGGACAAATTCTTAGATATGCACAACCTGCCAAGACTGAATCAGGAAGAAATAGAAAATATGAGCAGACCAATCACAAGCACTGAAATTGAAACTGTGATTAAAAATCTTCCAATAAACAGAAGCCCAGGACCAGATGGCTTCACAGGCGAATTCTATCAAAACATTTAGAGAAGAGCTAACACCTATCCTTCTCAAACTCTTCCAAAATACAGCAGAGGGTGGAATACCCACAAACTCATTCTATGAGACCACCATCACCCTGATACCGAAACAAGACAAACATGTCTCAAGGGAAGAAAACGACAGGCCAATATCACTGATGAACATAAATGCAAAAATCCTCAACAAAATGCTAGCAAACAGAATTCAATAGCACATTAAAATGATCATACACCATGATCACGTGGGATTTATCCCAGGAATGCAAAGATTCCACAATACACACAGATCAGTCAATGTGATACACCATATTAACAAATTGAAGGAGAAAAACCATATGATCATCTCAATAGATGCAGAAAAAGCTTTTGACAAAATTCAACATCCATTTATGATCAAAACCCTCCAGAAAGTAGGCATAGAGGGAACTTACCTCAACATAATAAAGGCCATATATGACAAACACACAGCCAACATCGTCCTCAATGGTGAAAAACTGAAACCATTTCTACTAAGATCAGGAAGAAGACAAGGTTGCCCACTCGCACCACTATTATTCAACATACTTTTGGAAGTTTTAGCCACAGCAGCCAGAGAGGAAAAATAAATAAAAGGAATCCAAATTGGAAAAGAAGAAGTAAAGCTGTCACTGTTTGCAGATGACATGATACTATACATAGAGAATCCTAAAGACTCTACCAGAAAACTACTAGAGCTAATCAATGAATCTGGTAAAGTTGCAGGATACAAAATTAATGCACAGAAATCTCCTGCATTCCTATACACTAATGATGAAAAATCTGAAAGAGAAATTAAGGAAACACTCCCATTTACCATTGCAACAAAAAGAATAAAATACCTAGGAATAAACCTACCTAAGGAGACAAAAGACCTGTATGCAGCAAACTATAAGACACTGATGAAAGAAACTAAAGATGATACAAATAGATGGAGAGATATACCATGTTCTTGGATTGGAAGAATTAACATTGTGAAAAAGACTATACTACCCAAAGCAACCTACAGATTCAATGCAATGCCTATCAAACTACCAATGGCAGTTTTCACAGAACTAGAACAAAAAACTTCACAATTTGTATGGAAACACAAAAGACACTGACTAGCCAAAGCAATCTTGAGAAATAAAAACAGAGCTGGAGGAATCAGACTCCCTGACATCAGACTATACTACAAAGCTACAGTAATCACAACAGTATGGTACTGGCACAAAAAACATAAATATAGGTCAATGGTACAGGACAGAAATTCCAGAGATAAGCCCACGCACATATGGTCACCTTATTTTTGACAAAGGAGGCAAGAATATACAACGGAGAAAGGACAGCCTCTTCAATAAGTGGTGCTGGGAAAACTGGACAGCTACATGTAAAAGAATGAAATTAGAACACTCCCTAACACCACACACAAAAATTAACTCAAAATGGATTAAAGACCTAAATGTAAGGCCAGACACTATAAAACTCTTAGAGGAAAATGTAGGCAGAGCACTCTGTGACATAAATCACAGCAAGACCCTTTTTGACCCACCTCCGATAGAAATGGAAATAAAAACAAAAATAAACAAATGGGACCTAATGAAACTTAAAAGCTTTTGCACAGCAAAGGAAACCACAAACAAGACAAAAGGACAACCCTCCAAATGGGAGAAAATATTTGCAAATGAAGCAACTGACAAACGATTAATCTCCAAAATTTACAAGCAGCTCAGGCAGCTCAATATGAAAAAACAAACAACCCAATCCAAAAATGGGCAGAAGACCTAAATAGACATTTCTCCAAAGAAGATATACAGATCGCCAACAAACACACGAAAGAATGTTTTAGCCACAGCAGCCAGAGAGGAAAAATAAATAAAAGGAATCCAAATTGGAAAAGAAGAAGTAAAGCTGTCACTGTTTGCAGATGACATGATACTATACATAGAGAATCCTAAAGACTCTACCAGAAAACTACTAGAGCTAATCAATGAATCTGGTAAAGTTGCAGGATACAAAATTAATGCACAGAAATCTCCTGCATTCCTATACACTAATGATGAAAAATCTGAAAGAGAAATTAAGAAAACACTCCCATTTACCATTGCAACAAAAAGAATAAAATATCTAGGAATAAACCTACCTAAGGAGACAAAAGACCTGTATGCAGCAAACTATAAGACACTGATGAAAGAAACTAAAGATGATACAAATAGATGGAGAGATATACCATGTTCTTGGATTGGAAGAATTAACATTGTGAAAAAGACTATACTACCCAAAGCAACCTACAGATTCAATGCAATGCCTATCAAACTACCAATGGCAGTTTTCACAGAACTAGAACAAAAAACTTCACAATTTGTATGGAAACACAAAAGACACTGACTAGCCAAAGCAATCTTGAGAAATAAAAACAGAGCTGGAGGAATCAGACTCCCTGACATCAGACTATACTACAAAGCTACAGTAATCACAACAGTATGGTACTGGCACAAAAAACATAAATATAGGTCAATGGTACAGGACAGAAATTCCAGAGATAAGCCCACGCACATATGGTCACCTTATTTTTGACAAAGGAGGCAAGAATATACAACGGAGAAAGGACAGCCTCTTCAATAAGTGGTGCTGGGAAAACTGGACAGCTACATGTAAAAGAATGAAATTAGAACACTCCCTAACACCACACACAAAAATTAACTCAAAATGGATTAAAGACCTAAATGTAAGGCCAGACACTATAAAACTCTTAGAGGAAAATGTAGGCAGAGCACTCTGTGACATAAATCACAGCAAGACCCTTTTTGACCCACCTCCGATAGAAATGGAAATAAAAACAAAAATAAACAAATGGGACCTAATGAAACTTAAAAGCTTTTGCACAGCAAAGGAAACCACAAACAAGACAAAAGGACAACCCTCCAAATGGGAGAAAATATTTGCAAATGAAGCAACTGACAAACGATTAATCTCCAAAATTTACAAGCAGCTCAGGCAGCTCAATATGAAAAAACAAACAACCCAATCCAAAAATGGGCAGAAGACCTAAATAGACATTTCTCCAAAGAAGATATACAGATCGCCAACAAACACACGAAAGAATGTTCAACATCACTAATCATCAGAGAAATGCAAATCAAAACTACAATGTGGTATCACCTCACACCAGTCTGAATGGCCATCATCCAATTATCTACAAACAATAAAATGCTGGAGAGGGTGTGGAGAAAAAGGAACCCTCTTACACTGTTCATGGGAATGTAAACTGATACAGCCACTATGGAGATTAGTAGGGAGGTTCCTTAAAAAACTAAAAATAGAACTACCATACAACCCAGCAATCCCACTACTGGGCATATACCCTGAGAAAACCATAATTCAAAAAGAGTCATGTACCATAATGTGCATTGCAGCTCTGTTTACAATAGCCAGGGCATGGAAGCCACCTAAGTGTCCATCGACAGATGAATGGATAAAGAAGATGTGGCACATATATACAATGGAATATTACTTAGCCATTAAAAGAAATGAAATTGAGTTATTTGTAGTAAGGTGGATGGACCCAGAGTCTGTCATGCAGAGTGAAGTAAGTCAGAAAGAGAAAAACAAATATCAAATGCTAACACATATATATGAAATCTAAAAAAACAAAAAACAAAGGTTATGAAGAACCTAGGGGCAGGATAGAAATAACGATGCAGTTGTACAGAATGGACTTGAGGACATGGGGTGGGGGGAAGTGTAAGCTGGGACAAAGTGAGAGACTGGCATGGACTTATATATGCTACCAAATATAAAATAGATAGCTAGTGGGAAGCAGCCGCATCTCACAGGGAGATTAGCTCAGTGCTTTGTGACCTCCTAGAAGGGTGGGATAGGGAGGAGTTATGGGGATATATGTATATTTATAGCTGATTCACTTTGTTATAAAGCAGAAACTAACACACCATTGTAAAGCAATTATACTCCAATAAGGATGTTAAAAAATCAAAAAAGAAAAAAAGAAAAGAAAAAAACCCAGTGTATCAAGGGCATAAAAATAGACACGTAAACAAATGGATTAGAATTCAGATTTCAGAAATACACCCATATATCTACAGTCAAATGATCTTTGACCAGGGTTCCAAGATCTTTCAATGGGGAAAGAATAGTCTCTTCAATAAATGGTTTTGGGATAAGTGGATATTCACGTGGAAAGCAATGAAATTGGACTTTACTGCACACTAACTACAGAATTTAACTTAAAATGAATCAAAGATGTAGATATAAGAACTAAAATCACAAAACTTATAGAAGTAAACGTATGGTGAGTAAATGGGCTGGAGAGAATGCTATAAGCCTGGAGAAGCACCAGAAACACCTAAGAAGATCTTGGTTTTGGTAGTGCTTTCTTAACTATGACAACAAATGCACAGGCAACTTAAGAAAAATTTAGATAAATTGAACTTCATCAAAATTTAAAATTTTGTGGAGAAAAGGGAACACTCTTGCACTGCTGGTGGGAATGTGAATTGGTTCAGCCACTATGGAGAACAGTATGGAGGTTCCTTAAAAAACTACAAATAGAACTACCATATGACCCAGCAATCCCACTACTAGGTATATACCCTGAGGAAACCAGAATTCAGAAAGAGTCATGTACCAAAATGTTCATTGCAGCTCTATTTACAATAGCCCGGAGATGGAAACAACCTAAGTGCCCGTCGTCGGATGAATGGATAAAGAAGATGTGGCACATATATACAATGGAATATTACTCAGCCATAAAAAGAAACGAAATTGAGCTATTTGTAATGAGGTGGATAGATCTAGAGTCTGTCATACAGAGTGAAGTAAGTCAGAAAGAGAAGGACAAATACCGTATGCTAACACATATATATGGAATTTAAGGAAAAAAAATGTTATGAAGAACCTAGGGGTAAAACAGGAATAAAGACACAGACCTACTGGAGAACAGATTTGAGGATATGGGGAGGGGGAGGGGTGAGGTGTGATAGGGCGAGAGGGGGACATGGACATATATATATATTAACAAACGTAAGGTATATAGCCGGTGGGAAGCAGCCGCATGGTACAGGGATACCGGCTCGGTTCTTTGTGGCTGCCTGGAGGGGTGGGATGGGGAGGGTGGGAGGGAGGGAGACAAAGAGGGAAGAGATATGGGAACATATATATGTATATGTATAGCTGATTCACTCTGTTGTAAAGCAGAAACTAGCACACCATTGTAAAGCAATTATACCCCAATAAAGATGTTAAAAAAATTTTTTTAAATTTGTGCATCAAAGGACACTAGGAAAAGAGTCAAAAAGACAACACATATATCTGATCAGGATTTAGTACCCAGAATATATAAAAATCTCCTACAACTCAACAAGAAAACAAGGCAATAAAAATGGGCAAAGGGCTTGAATAAACATTTAGCCAAAGAAAACATACAAGTGGCCAACAAGCACATGAAAAGATGCTCAACATCATTAATTAGTAGAAAAATGCAAATCAAAACCACACTGAAATATCACTTCATAGCCCGTAGGAGGGGTACAATTTAAAAAATGAAAATAACATTTAATGGAAACGATATAGAGAAATTGGAACCCTCATATACTGCTGATGGGAATATAATACAGTGTAGCTGCTATGGTATACAATTTTGGCAGTTCCTCAAAAGGTAAACAGAGTATAAGCCAGCAATTCTATCCTAGTTGTATATCTCAAATAATTGAAGACAGCTGTTCACATAATGTTCATACTAGCACGATTCACAACAGCCCCAAAGTAGAAGCAATCCAAATGTTTTTCAGCCTTCCATATCCACATTTCCACAACCACAGATTAGACCAACTGTGGATCGTATACTACTGTAGTATGTACGTACTGAAAAAAAATCCACATATAAGTGGACCTGCACAGTTCAAACCTGTTTGTTCAAGGGTCAATTGTACTGATATATGCTACAACATAAATCAACCCTTGAAAATACCATACTAAGTGAAAGTCACACACAAAATGTCACATGTTGCATGATTCCATTTACATGAAATATCCATAATAGGTAAATCCATAGAGACAGAGAGCAGATTAGTGGTTGTCAGGGGCTGGTGGGAGGAATGAATGTCCTTTGGTTTTAGAGGTAAGAGCCATTTAGTGGATAACTGCTTTCAAAAAGAAAATAATTTTAAAATTCAGCATATTCTTCACTTAAGTAGAGGCATAGACCTAGGTAGAGGTGTGTATATGGGAGAGAAGAGCAGTAGCTTGGTTGCCCACCTGGAAGCTCACAATTCAAACACAGATTTACAAGAAGAGCCTAAACCAGTAGAGAGTGGTAATACTTTCAAAAGTATCCGAGAGGAACTTGATTCACTCACTCTGTAGAAAAAAGTGGATGGGGGTAGGCTTGAATTAATATTAGAGAATACTGATAGCATAATTAAAATATATGCATTTCCTTACAGGTGTAATAAAGATTGGCTAACTTGAATATTTGGTAGGGAAAAGTGCATTAACATGAGTGTTCGCTCTCTCCCCAAACACATATTGCTTTTGCTAGCTCAGCTCTTTCCCTTCCCAACCACCCTAAGTATGGGTTGGTATTTGCCAAACTGATTGCCAAACTCACATGAAACTTTAGCGAAGCAGTATTAATGAGGAAAAAAACTAGAAAAGAACGCAGATGACCTAATTTAATCGATTTCATTAAGACCTGAAAAGGAGAAGCAAGCATGAACAGAAGTGCTGACTGTTTATGAGAGAGACAGTCTATGGTTTGGTGAATGAGAAACTATGAAGTAGTTTCTAAGAATGAGAGAGTTGTTATGGAAAGGAAAGATAATTCTGAGAACTGTTGTTACTGTGTATGGAGTGAATACTTTATAATGGCTTTCAAGGTGATGAAAATCAATGTGGAGCTCTTTAAAAATTTCTTTTAGCAACTATACTGATTCTGTGATGCAACTCCCTGCAGAGACTTGGCCACATAGACTGTAGATTATACTAAGAATTCTACATTGATTTTCTCTAGGTGATGGGATTTCAGGTGATTGTTTCTCTTTCCACATTTCTCACTTATTTAAAAAAAAAACACTTTATAGTGATAAGGCATTAATTTTATATTCATAGCTTTAATTTTTTTAAAGACCAACATTAGTTTTCACTAGTTGAAACAGTCAACAAAATATATTAAAATGTGAGGCAGGGGGTAAGAAAACTGAAAGTTAGTAAAGTGCAAGGAACTTTGAAAGTATAATATTTATTTAATATGTTGTAAAAATTTTCACACTCACTGACTTCCTAAAAGTGTCTGTTATCGCATAGTAACCCAATGCACACATTATATTTTAAAGTAAATCTATAATACATATTTATTATATTTTAAATTACTTATATGTATTTATGTATGTACTTCTAATAACAAAAGTTATTTGTGTTACTTGAAGAAAACACTGATTGTTTTTAATAAAGCATATATAAGGAATTTTTTAAATATCACAATTTCCCTTCAATCCATTTCAGTCTGGTTTATGATTCTACACTAAAAATTCTATTGTCAGAGTTACCAATGACGTCCATGTTGCTAAACCTATGAAAACGTTTCTATTTTCCTTCTAAAAAGTCCTTAATAGCATACTACAAAGTTAAGCACTCCTTCCTGGAGTTATTTTCCTCTCATAGAATTCTTTTTTAAAAAAATTAATCCACAAAAAGAATCTTTAAATCACAAATGACTTACACATGTCCTCATATAGGTTAACAATACATGTATAGATCTTGTTTGCATTTCTATGAATGGGGTCAATTTTTCTGACTGGCTCTCCTTATTCCTCCTTTTCTATTGTGGTAAAATACATGTAAGATAAAATTTATTCTTTTTACATCTAAAGTGTTACAATTCAGTGGTATTTATAACAGTCTGCAGTTGATCATTGGGTTTATTCTACACAGCTGGCTTCAGATAAATACAAGGGAATGAGTAGGCAAACAACTGCCCTGGTGCCCTGGTTCTACTTGTGACTCTATCACACTGGAAAGAAAGTAACAGCTACAGGTCCAAACTTGAGCACCAGATTGCTCTTTAGAGAATCTACCTAATAAGAAATATAAAATATGCTTATTCGTGCCTAACAAGCTTCTTTTTGCGGGGAAACGTAACCTCAAGATGTAGAACTATACCTGCATCTCATCAGGAAAATCTGTGAAAGACTCCGAAATGGACCAAAAGAAGCTTATTCAGGAAAACTAGTCATTATCTAATTCTGATTTTATGAGGTTTGCTTCTCTCATTATCTTTTGTAGTACTTACAACTCTGTATATTGTAGGTAACTGATAGAAATGCAAACACGGTCCAACCGAAATTCCATTTGCATTAGGTAAGCCCGTGGATAAGGAGGGCCAACTGTACTCCCCCATTTTATATAAGGGACTTGAGCATCTGCTGATTTGGGTATCCACTTGGGTCCTAGAACCAATCCCCAGTGGATATGGAAGGACAACTTTAACTCCTGTCTGAAGACTTCTTTCCTTCTGGCGGAGAAACTAATCACTTCTCTCCCTATCCGGTGGATAAAACCAGTTTTGCATCTACTGTATTTGTAAATTCCACAAGTGTGGTACTTAGATTTCTCCTTTGAATCAGCTGTAACATCTTACTAGATCCTTTGCTAATTAATTAAAGAATTAAATTTGAAAACTTTGAAAATTTTTATATTTGTGTGAGAGTCATGATTTTACCTTTTACTTTTCAATATCCTTTAACAGTTTCAAAGGTCATCCTTCAATGCTCCCAGTGGATGGTGTTTCTGGAGAAATAAGTATACCTTTTGCATGTTCTTTTCCATTATGGTTTATCACAGGATATTGAATATAGTTCCCTGTGCTATACAGTAGCACCTTGTTGTTTATCCATCCTATATATACCAGTTTGCATCTGCTAATCCCAAACTCCCAGTCATTCCCTCCCCCACCCCTCTCCCCCTTGGCAACCACGAGTCTGTTCTCTGTGTCTGTGAGAGTCTCTATTTCGTAGATAGGTACATTTGTGTCATATTTTAGATTCCACATCTAAGTGATATCGTATGGTATCTGTCTTCTCTCTTTACTCTTTTTTCCCACCTCTCTGATGATTTAACATTTTGTTTTTGCTTCTTTTATGGATGATTAGTTATTCCCCATTGATGGCAGCAATGGCTGGGAATTTGGTTTTATGGTCTGACCACTTGGTGATCTCTGTAAATGGATTAATGGATTATAAAGTTGTTGTCTCTGGTGGGTGAAAGACATCAAAGAATTTAGCTTGTTAACTTTTGTTTGTTTTCTATTATTTTGAAGTCAAATAAATTAAGAATTTTGTACCCACTAGGAAGGAATTGGACTCTTTGGTATCTGGACTGTGAGTTTATTGTGTTTCTAAGTCTCTTGTGTTTCTTGATGTTGAGATAAAATTAGACAATTTTAGTAGCAAGTTCTTTCTGTCTCTGTATGATAATTCAGAAAGGCTACTATGTCTCGTGTTGACTGTGCAATGTTTTCCTATCTCCAGAGAGAACTAAAAAATTAGATTATAAGGTCTCTTAAATTAAAAGAGATCTGGGCTTCCCTGGTGGCGCGGTGGTTGAGAGTCCGCCTGTTGATGCAGGGGACACAGGTTCGTGCCCCGGTCCGAGAAGATCCCACATGCCGCGGAGCAGCTGGGCCCGTGAGACATGGCCGCTGAGCCTGCGTGTCCGGAGCCTGTGCTCCACAACGGAAGAGGCCACAACAGTGAGAGGCCCGCGCACCGAAAAAAAAAAAAAGAGAGATCTGTTCTTATTCGTTTATACAGATAAATAAGCACATATGAAATCAAATATACCTTAAATTCCGAGAAAACAGAGAAATTGAACTTCTGATGCATTAAAATATGCTATCCTTAAAAAATAATTATTCTTACGGAAACTAACTCAGAAACCTTTTAGGAAATCCAATTTCATATAATGAAAGTAAATCTTTGGTAAACAAGAGTAGTTTAATAACTTTAAATAAAACATCTATGTCTTTTCTGACTTATCAGCATTAAGTACATTGCAGGCATATATTTTATCCTACTCTACTTAGATTTGTCTTTTGATCAAGTAAGGTAACATCACTCCTCAGTAATTAACATTATTAAAACTGCAACCTGTGCTCAACTAAATTGAATAATTATTCTGACAGACTTTATGTCAACAGTAATTATATTTTGTAGTGTGTCAGTATGTCAGCTTGAGGATAATTGCCAAGGTGCTTAGGTAACTTAAAACCTTGGACTGTTATTAAATTGAGGAAAAGTATGAATACTGCTGAATATCTACATAATTTCTAAGTAACAAGAATACTGAAACATTGATTATTAAGCATAATTTAAGCCTACATGCTTTTGCCTCTTATTTTCATATGTAACAGAGGGTTTAAAACATGAACCATGTTAATGTGTTGATTTCTATAACTTAAGAATCTGTGCAAAAGATATGTGTGGCTATAAAAAAATAGTGCTGTGTGTGCTCATGAACTTTGGTAATTGGCTAACATGCTTCTATAATACAGTTCTCAAGTATTACCCCCCAATTTTCCCTGTGAAATAGTATTTTGGTACATTAGTGAAAGAGTACAATTAATATGAATAGTTGACACTATATTTTGGAGTAAAGGTTATAGAAAAATACAATTGTGTATGTATTTGTGTGTGTAGGAAAGAATTTGGACTTGCCCAAAGAGAAGGTCTGGCCTTTGTTCTTGGCATCTGGGAAGTAATCTCTAGGGTCTTGGAAAATCCTAGGAACATCTGTTTTTGTTTGCCTGGGGGCCTCGCGTTGTACTGGATAGTCTAACAATGTAACTTTGGGAGCTAGCCATATACATATAGTCTTAAGGTGGAGGCTGGCCACACCAAAAATATCAACACTGTGACTTAGAGTGGGGGGCTCTGGGTCACATGGTATCAGTCTACCTGGATGCTGAGATTAACTATATAGGCAATCAGTCAATCAGTCACGCCTACATTATGATGCCCCCAATAAAATCTCTGGACACCAAAGCTCATGTGAGTTCCCCTGGTTGGCAATATTCCATGCATATTATCACAAATCAATTCCAAGAGAGTAATGTGTCCTGACTTCATAGGGAAAGGAAAATGGAAGCTCTGCCCTTGGTACTTCTCCTGGACTCTGCTCTATGCACTTTTTCCCTTGCCTAATTTTAAGCTGTATCCTTTCCCTGCAATAAACCATACTGATAAGTATAATAGTTGTGGTGAGTTCTGCGATTTCCTTTCAGTGAACTATAAAACTTTGGGCTGATTCTGGGAAAGCCTCAAATTTGCAGATGATGTCCAAAGTGAGGACTGTTTTCTCTAATTTTACAGTTGTTCCTAGACTTCATTGTGCTTTACAAAAAGAAGACATTCTGTCCTGAAGCAGAAATTCTCAGCCTTTTTGGGTCTCTTGATCCACTATACTCCTGGGACTTATTGTATATTCCAAAGAGCCTCTGTTCCCATAGATTGTAAAAGTAAATGCTTACTGCATTAGACATTTAAAACTGAGAATTAAAAAAATATTTATTGATTCAAGTGAGAATAGCAATGATGAATGTTTCGAACGTTAACATAAGTAACATCTTAGAATTATTGCAAAATTAATTTTGACATCATGGACCCCAGAGATACGTCCTAAAGTAAGGTATCACTTTGTTCCAGGTTATGCAAGAGCATAATGAATGTCAAATCCTGGAAAGAATATTTACCATTGCTTATATTGATATTCACTGCCACTGAAAAGAAGCTATTAAAATCTTAGCAAAGTTCACTCGATTTGGGTGGGTTTGTTTCTTTGGTTTACTAACTAGTGTCTTACCTACTGGTTCTATATTCATTTTTAAATGTTTTGTCACTTTGGTTAAATATGCAACCAGGTATCATAACAGGCCCACAATGGAATCACTTATGAACCTAATTGCAGTTACAACCACCCCTGAGGACTGTAACCTTTAACCAGTCAACTTGGAATTATCTGGTCAGCACTAATGAGATATTCTACTCTATAGGTCCTTTAGGAGGGTGACCTTGCCTGAAACAATGCATTTTTTTTGCTAATGATTTACTTTTTCCACCCCCTTCTGCACCTTTAAAGCCTTTACTTTTCTACAGCTCTGTGGAGCAACTTTCTATTGCATGATGGGATGCTGCCTGATTCATGAACCATTTAATAGATCCATTTAGGTCTTCAAGTTTACTCAGTTGAATTTTTGTTCTTTAACACAGGCAATTTCTGAGGCATTCATGGTCCTGTCTTAATCTAGTGTCCAAATCTCCTCTTAACAACTTAAATTTTTTCTTTCTTTCCATTACTTTGATCCCAGATGGAAAAACAAATAATATAAGCTTTCAGGATATCTTTATACATAAAACTATATTTGAAATTTCACAGAGGGAAAGATTTGTTCCTTTGCTTTATAATCAGATACTTAGAAATAATTAGTTTGCTTAATATGTCACTCTTTCAAGTGTTACTTGAGAAGAGCTGTCAAGTCAGAAGATAAATTCAGTCTTCTCTATGTTAAATTTGTATAAGTAAAATAATATTTTTATAAATATTTTAGAAATTTTATGCTTTATAGGAAGTCCCTGAGGATTTGTCAATGCCTTTGCCTTCTACAATATGTTGTACTCTCAGGAGAAACAGTGATTAAAATTCTTAGGCAACAGTTCTGTCACGTTTTCCGGTACTGTATATCAGAGTCCTGGTGGTATTTTGTCTCATGATATCCTATAGCAACAGTATTAGATTATCCCTCATAATTTTAGTTATTATCTAAAATGTTGATTGGTTACAATTTTACCCCTTTAATTTGAATCTAGCATTTTCAAGGGCAGTAGCTTCCAGCTGTAGATATACATCAGACTTAACCATGGAGTTTTGTAAAAATGCAGATGCATAGGCCTTACTCCAGAACTACTGAATCTCTTCATATTGAAATTGGTGTAAAATTATTCGATGTTACAACTTAAGATTTTTTTCCCTCTAAATGGTACATCCATTCATTTTTATAAAGTACTTGTAACAGTCACTGTCCTCTTTGAAATTAGGCTTAATCATTTTTCTTGGATACAACTTATCTAATTTCTTGAATGACTTTATTACCTTTGTCTTATATGCCACCAAAATGGGCAAATTTCCCTGTCAGTCGCATTATTCTTATTATGAACTTCATAAGAACTTTCACACTTGAAAAACTGTAACACATTAACCACAGCAATTCTAAGTGTCTGCTTTCTACAGATAATTTTTGCTTTACTTTGATGCTTGTATGAAGGCTCTTCTATAAATTAGAGGCCAGAGTTTGTATCTTCAACAAAGGACAGTCTCAAAGTCTTATATAAAAAAAAGGACTGTACCAGATACTTCAAACTATTAACACTTGAAAAACTCAACTTTCAAACTGACATCAGTTAGACAACTTTCGTATTGTACCAGTAGACTGAGTCAGGACATCCAGTACACTTTTTAGTAAAGAAGCAAATAGCTTCATGGTAATCCAAGATCCAGAAGAATAAGAATTGATTATGTTGACTGAAGAGAGTTTTATTGCAGTTATTTGCTTGAAATATTGTTGATACTGTTTTAATGCTTTATATTCTAAATATATAATGTAGCTCTTTCTCTTTCTTCTTAAGCTATCTCTAATCCACAATAATTTCATAAACTTTGTTTTTGTACTGTGAAAGGAAATATTTAAAAATGAATCTGATTTTCACTCACTTTCAGAATTCAAAAGCTTACCAAGCCTCCTTACTTCTCATTGCAATATTGATACTTATATTGGTTCAATAAGAATCTGCCTCCCTTTTTACCAGGGTATTATTAACAAATTGATTATACAACCAAGGTACTACCTGAAGTGTCATATAGGAGAACAATGCTCTTTAGTTCACGTAGGACAAACCACTTTTAATGAAATAGGTTGGCTTTACCTCTGAAGTCAATGCTTATAAAACCTTCCTAGGAAAACTGGCCTGCTACCTGACTTTAAGGGTGCCAGACTTACAGGTTTTAAAGAAAATCTTTCTGTTAGACCAGGACTCTTAAGACATGCTGAGGACCGTGGAAAAAACAGAAATTCACTCAAATCCATAGAAAGTATAGGTACAATCTGGTGAAGGGGGTTTTTGAGACTTGTTCTCTACACTTGAAACAGCAAAATATAGAGACCCAGAAATCCCAGAGCCTTTTAAAAGTCCAATCTGAGATTAATTATATAAATATCAAGACAGAAGTTAATTTTGTGGCCTTATTAATTTTTTCAATATGGTATGGCTCTAGATTTGCAAAGCAAACTCAAGGAAGACTACATGGTAAATTAACACTAATGCTGCACCTACATAAATAATCAGGAAAAATCTACTGAAACCAGTCTTATTTTGTGACTAAGAATAATCTTCCTATGAGATTATGAATATCAAATGGGTGGCACTGCTAAGAAAGACTGTGAAAAACTTTGAAATGGACCAAAAAAAAATTCTGTATCTAGGAAATCTAGATGTTGCCTAAATCTGGATTTTCTGATTCTATGAGCTTTGCCTTTAAGCTTTTTACAATTCTATACTTTGGAGATAATTGATAGCCATGTAAATGGCTCTTGTCCATAGACATGCAAATGAATTCTGTCCAGTGGAGGAACAATTGATTTCCCTTTGTGGGGACAAAAATATATTTAGGCCTATTTACCAAAAGTATGTAGCCACTGGACCCTTCCCTGTAGACCATGGAAAACATTTTGTAACTGTTTGGCTTAGTTTGAAAAGGGCGAGCCTCTACCTGACTCTTAATTATTACTCCAACAGCCCTCTCAATGGTTCCTCTGGGTGCCTCTTTCATAGCTAATTTCAAGGTAAGTTCTGAGGTGTATGAAGCAGGAAATCCAAAAAGCTCCCAGATTTTGAGGGTAGTCTAGGCTCAGTTGTGATTTTGATTGAATTGACCTCTTGGAGAGTCATGATTTTTGTCAAAGTGTGTTCCAGTACCACCTACATGTGGATACCCAGGGAGCTTGTTAAAAATAAAAATTTTCTGTGGTCATTGGAAGGTCATGGAATCTACATTTACCAAGCTCTTCAAGGCATTCCTAGGTACATGAAATAGGGATAGAATCACTACCTTGCGCTTCACAAAGTGGGAGAGCTATGAAATTACTATGGCTTCTGTTACATTTCGGAAAGCTTCAGAGAACTTAGGTGATTTTGGTCAAAAATTTCTGTTATCCATGATACTGCCAATATCACATCATCTGAGGAAAATCTTCTATTTGCAGCTATATTTTGTCTTTAAAAAGATACAGTATAATTAACCATCTAAGTCTTAATTGCAGCTATATCTATTTTCATTATTTTCATACTGACCACTCTGCTCACTTTGCAGATACAGGCATAATTTCTTTAGGGGCAAGATAGCATTGGACTAGAATGTCTAAGAGTACCTGCATCACCACCTAGCAATCTTTTAAGTGAAGATATTATTCTTTTGGTAAGGCTTCTGGATGCAACAACACATTCAAATATTATACTTGGAATGGGAATTGTAATTGAGAATGGTTTTCAGAATGTTAGTATCTTTTTTTGAGGTAGAGTTGTTTATTAAAGATAGTTTATGACTTTGTGGTCACCTGGTGACATATTAGAAATAATGAGAGAGGGTCAAATTTAAGTCGGCATGAAAACTAGGTGGGGAGGTGGGATTGTTCCACGTAGGTCCTCTAGAATATATCAGTCATGATGGAAGAAATTCTGTTATTCATATTAATGTCAGTCTTTCTGTTTTAAAAGATTATCTAGTATCTTATGTGGACTGTTATGGTGTTATATTGGGGTATTCATATTTTAACAAATAGATTATTATCCGCTGGGCCAAGTGATATGGTACAATTTATCTATTAGTGTTCATTCATGCTCAGGATAACTTTTACAAGTGTTGAATTACTTCTTTAACTCCTTAACAAGTAAAAATTTAGTGATTTTTTGAACCTCTGGTTAAGGCAGGATATATTCTTGAGAACATGGTCCATTTTTCCACATTAGCAGCTTGTAGAGAAGCCTACATATAGTTATGTAAACCGTACTTAGCCTAGAACTAGAAATTCTGATGCAAATTTCTCTTGAAAAGAAGCATATTACATTTTGCAGAAAACTGTGTTTTGAAAGGTAGGCACATGGAAGATCTTATTTCACAATTACATGCAAATGGAAAGATACTGTCCTTCAACCACACATCTGCACAGTGGGGAACACATTTCAGTGACCCTGAAGTAAAGGGTCACTTGTCTCCCGTGATCTTGTAATAAAAATGCTATAATCCCACGAAAAAGACAATTCAAACAATTCCATTGGTTAAGCTGTAAACTATTCTTGCTTGTCACATTATACGATGTGACAAGATTTTATAAAGCTTAATGGGATATAAACACTGTTATGTCACCCATTTGCAGAAGAGAGACAACTCCATTTATGTTACATCTATCTTCTAACAACAAAGTGTAATTGAAATAGAGCAAACACAATTATCTCTTTCCAGCCAGCCAGTGAAATGTTTCTCTCACATACGAACATGGAGAAAGATACTACAAAGGGCAAAGAAGAGATAAGAAATAGCCTTCTCTTCCTGATCCTGACAGCATATACAGATTCTTTCAACAAATATACTAAATACCTACTATGTGTCAAGACAGTGAGAGAGAGCGAAATAGTGAAGGTACAAATCAGGCAAGCATCCTGCTTTCGATGAGCTCATTATCTGGTATGGGAGACAGAAAAATAGAGAAAAGGAATATATAAAAGAATAGGGGAGCAGAGGATAATAATTAGGCCAGCTAAGGCAACCCAAGGAAGGCTCTGTGGAAAAAAGGATCTTTCACCTGGGTATCTAAATGAGTAAGAATCCATTACGAAAAATGTACATAATCGGGGCTTCCCTGTTGGCACAGTGGTTGAGAGTCCGCCTGCCAGTGCAGGGGACATGGGTTCGTGCCCCGGTCCGGGAAGATCCCACGTGCCGCGGAGCGGCTGGGCCCGTGAGCCATGGCCGCTGAGCCTGCGCGTCCGGAGCCTGTGCTCTGCAATGGGAGAGGCCACAACAGTGAGAGGC
>NW_006774591.1:31421-38686 GCF_000442215.2 Lipotes vexillifer
AAAAAAAAAAAAAAAAAAAAAAAAAAAAGTACATAATCAAATTTTCTATACTTTACATTCAAACTGTGTTTTTATTTATAATGTGTTTCTTGTCAAGTAGTCTGTCTTATCTAGTCTGAAAATCTCTTCCTGTTACATAGCTTAGTTGTTTTTACATTTACTCTAATTATTGCTCTTGTCTGTTATGTTTTATCCTATTCATTGCATATTGCTTTTTCCTTATTTATATTTCTTATTCATTTGGAATTTATTCTTGTGTTCAATGGGAGGAATACAAGGAACTGTATTCTTTTTCCGAATGACTATCCATGTTCCCAACATCATTTATTTAAAATCTACTTTTGATGAAGTGATTTAAGATACTATGTTCATTATATACTAAATTTCTGTGTGTACTTGGGTCTATTTCTGGACTTGCCATTCTATTCCTTTGATCTGTTTGTCCACTCATATGCTGGTAACACACGGTTTTAACTATACAGGCTTCATATTATGTTTTTATATCTAGTCGTGCTATACCCCATCATATCCCTTCATTCAGTGTTTTATAGCTATGTATGAACATTTATTTTTTCACATACACTTTAATATCAACTTGTCTAGCTCCCTAAAGAAATTTAATAGTATTTTCATTAGGATTACATTATATTTTAAAAGTAATTTAGGCAGAACTGACATTGTGATGACACCGAGACATCCTAACTAAGAATGTGATGTGTTTACATTTGTTCAACCCTATTTTTTTTCTTTAAAGAATGTTTTATAGCTTTCATTATGTATGGTTTCAAAATTTCTTATTAAATTTATTCTTAGATATTTTATCTTATTGTTGCCATCATAAATAGAATTTTTCTCTTCCATTATATCTTCTAGTTAGTTATAATTTGGGAACACAATGGTTTTGATTTTTGCATGTTAATTTTGTACATTCCTATCATGCAAAACTATTTTATAACTGAGTTATCTTGTTATTGATTTTCTAGGATTTTCCAGGTGTACTCTTTGTCACTTCATAATAAATATAGTTATATTTCTTCTTTTTTCCAAGTCTTATGCTTCTATTTCTTGCTTATCTAATTGCATTGGCTAACACTTCCAGAACAATGTTAAAAGTACACTGGATATGATGGGCATCATTGCCTTATGGGAATGTCTGTCTCTGATTGTTCCCTATTAAATGTGTGTGTGTACACAGTTGACACTTGAATAACATAGGTTTGAACTGCACAGGTCCACTTATTTGTGTACTGTTTTTCAATAATAAATACTACAGTACTACACAATGTGCAGTTAGTTTAATCCACAGATGCTGAACCACAGATAGAGGGGAACCATGGATACAGAGGGCCTACTATAAATTATACCCAGATTTTTGACTGTGCAGAAGGTTGCCACCTCTAGTCCCCGTGTTGTTCAAGGGTCAACTGTGTATACATACTTACATTTTTAAGGAATAGGAAATATACATCCATTTCTAATTTCTCAAGAGGTTTTAAAGAATGGAGATTGATTTTTGTCAGACATTTCAGTATTATTAGCATGAATATAGACAAATAGATCAATGGAACAGAACAGGGACTCCATATATAGAACCAAACTGAGGTAGATATTTGATTGTTGAGATAAGTTCTAATGAAATTAAATGTGGGATGGAAAGCCTTTTCAACAGATGGTACTGGAACAACTGGATATCTGAATGGTGAAATGAACCACAGCCCTGAATTCAAAGAATTGCCCCCAATTCTTTTTATATGAATCATGGACATAAACATAAAATCTAGAAACCATACAGCTTCTGAAGAAAACAAAAAATAATTTTGTAATCTGAAGGAAGCAAAATTTTCCTTATAAAAGATACAAAAAGGGACTAGCTGTAAAACAAAACTGATGAATTGGGTTTCATCAAAATTTAAAAATTCGTCTCATCAAAAAATACAGTTCAAGTAATAAACAGTCTAGCCACAGACTGAGAGAAAATATTTATCATACAGTCAATTTTTGTTATGTGTAGTAAGTATGTTCTATAAACTCACCATGAACACTGAATTAGCAAATATTGAGCTATTGATCCTAGGGAAAATGCAGGGTTAGTTTCATGTGACCCTCTGATCAAAACATTTTTATCAACAGATCAATAAATAACATTGTTTTATATGTGTTTCTATACAAAGACATTTTATTTAATATATAGTGTTGAGTAATTAACATTGAACTCACAGCCAACAGCACTATAACTCATGCCTGAACGGAGGTTATTTAACACACATATTTTCTCCTTAAGGTACATCACGGACTTATTTCACTCAAGAACACAAGACAGCACTTTAGCACTACACTCGGAGGCCATTATAAACACAAAAAGGTGAAAAATGTGGCACTAGACTACAAATAAAACTTGTTTACAGTATTAGAGCTGAAATAGGAAAGCAGAGAATCCCCTTCTTTGCCCTCAACTAGGAACGTGGGTGTCAGGTGACTCAGATTTTTCAACACTTTGTGCATGTCTGCGAATGACTGAGAAAGTGCAACAAGTATTGATTATGGAGTTACAAATAAATTTTAGTGAGTAGGAGAATTCACAAATATGAATCTGTCAATAATAAGGATTGACTGTATGTATCTCTGAATATGTAATAGATGGTTAGACTTTTTAGTAAAATCAACAAAAGGCAAAAGTAATCCATGACTAGAGAAATCAGAGCATTGTTTTCCTTTTTGAGGGATACAGACAAAGCAACTTTCTGGGATGATGTAAGTGTTTTATATCTTCATTTGGGTGGTGAATTAGTTGAGTTTATGCATTTTTAAAAACTTATCAAACTGTACATTAATACCTCAGTAAAAATAAAATATTGAAGATAGAGTTGTTTTCTATCATATTTCTTTCAATCTACGTGTATCATCGTATGTAAAGTGCCTTGTATTTAGTATACAGTTGACGTCTCTTATTTTAATTAGTCTAAAATTTTTTTTCTTTCAATTGGAGCTTTTATTCTAATTTCCTTAATATGATTCTAGGATAATTAGGTTTAAGCCTATCAAGTTGTTATGGTTTCTGTTTGTCCCACCTGATATTTGTCAATTGATTCCTCCTATGTTGTCTGTTTTTGGACTAATCAACTATTTTTTTTCATTATTCCATTTTCTCTCTGTTTGCTTTAAATTTTCATGATCTTGAAACCACTCTTTTACGGTTTCCCTAGTGGTTAAAATACGTAACAGTGACTTATTACAGTCTAACTTAATACTTTTACCACAACAGGAAAGTGCCTTAAAAGAGCTTATCTTCATTTATTCCTTCTTCTTTTTCTTCCATTTTTATCCTATACTTTACTTCCATATATACCATAAATCTTTTACAACATTATTAAGAAGAAATACAGATGACCAATAGGCCCATGAAAAGATGCTCAACATGGCTAATTATTAGAGAAATGCAAATCAAAACTACAATGAGGTACCACCTCACGCCGGTCAGAATGGCCATCATCAAAAAATCTACAAATAACAAATGCTGGAGAGGGTGTGGAGAAAAGGGAATCCTCCTACAGTGTTGGTGGGAATGTAAGTTAGTACAGCCACTGTGGAAAACAGTATGGAGGTTCCTCAGTAAAATAAAAATTGAATTACCATATGATCCAGCAATCCCATTCCTGGGCATATATCCAGACAAAAGTATAATTAAAAAAGATACATGCACCCCTATGTTCATAGAAGCACTATTCACAATAGCCAAGCCATGGAAACAACCTAAATGCCCGTCGACAGATGAATGGATAAAGATATGGTACATATATACAATGGAATACTACACAGCCATAAAAAAGAATGAAATAATGTCATTTGCAGCAACGTGGGTGCAACTAGAGATTATCATACTAAGTGAAGCAAGTCAGAAAGACAAATACCATACAATATCACTTATGTGTGGAATCTAATATATGACACAATTGAACCTATCCATGAAGCAGAAACAGAATCAGGGACATAGAGAATTGACTAGTGGTTGCCAAGGGGGTGGGGGGGTGGGAGAGGGTTGGACTGGGAGTTTGGGATTAGCAGATGCAAACTGGTATATATAGGATGGATAAACAACAAGGTCCTCCTGTATAGCACAGGAAACTATATTCAATAGCCTGTGATAAACCATAATGGAAAAGAATATGAAAAAGAATATATATATATGCATAACTGAGTCACTTTGCTGTACAGCAGTAATTGACACATCGTAACTCAACTATACTTCAATAAAAAATAAATTTAAAAAACACAAAAAAACAAACAAAAAAGACATTATTGTTTTAGTTGTTTGAACAGCCAATTTTAACTTATAATTACCCACATATCTTCCTTTTGCATTCTTCTTAAAAGAAGGTCTTTCGGGATCCACCCATTCCCAGCCAGTCCCTCATTTCATCTTAACTAGTTTTATTTTTGCATAGTATTGATGACCCTAACAAATAATCTTGCTCTTCCTTTCCTGGCTTATTTTCTGACTACCCCTAAGGGCAGCGAAGGGTCCCTGAGAGTGAATTTGTGTGTACTCCCAGAACATAGCACAGCCCCTGTCCTGGAGAAATGGGCACTCATTCCACATGTGTTAAATGACCCCAGCATCCCGGCTTTGCCTTTTTAAGGCTTTCAACTTCCCATCCCCACCCACAAAGTTCCATCAGTGCTCTGGCTGCGTGATGCCCAGTCCGAGGAAGGTTGAGGTTGGAGAAGGAGGGCCGAGAGGGAGGATGTGCCCAGAGGGGAGCCGTCCTCTCCACAATGAAGGACAAGGAGCTGGGGAAGAAGGAAATGAGTGCACTGCACGGGGGGGCAAATGGGGAGCCTGGACATGCCCTGTCAGGGGTGGAGGTGACAATGGCAACTGCTGCTTCGCGGCTTGCAGGATCTTAGTTCCCTGACCAGGGACTGAACCCGGGTCCCGGCAGTGAAAGCGAGGAGTCCTAACCACTGGACCTCTAGGGAATTCCCAAAAGGTCCTCTTAAGGAATGGACCTCTGAGGACTGTCTGGAAAATCCAGCATCAGAGGGACAAGAGAGGCTCCTTGGCTGCAGGACACCCTCAGACCCATGCCACCTAAGGGAACATGAAGTTCCTTCTGGATACTAAGAGGTTTGGTGTGCACGCCTTGGGGAAGCTACAGTGTAGACTCGTACCTCTCCTGAGCCTCTGATGGTTACTTCCCTGGGCCGTTTTCTCTGTGAGTGTCCTTGAGAGGATCCGACACCTCCAGAATGGTTCTGCACATACTCATGGTTCTGCACATACTCATGGTTCTTCTCATTTCTGCACATACTCACAGCTTATTCTGTCTCCCGGTTCCTGCACATACTCACAGATTAGTCCCTGGGCCTGGAGTGAGGCGGGTACTTCTAGGAGAGAGAGGGGTTGGGAGTTGTGGGGCATAGAGGGCTGTGGTGGGCGACTGAGGGTCCATGCTCCCTATCAGGCCTGAAAACCCCTGTGTTATCCTGCCGCAGTGGAAGGGGCACTCACTCAGGCAGGGATGGAGGAGGGAGGATAGAGGGGAGAGTGAAGCCAGGTCCTTACAGGAAGGTTTGTGGCCGCTCCCAGGCTGATCACTGCAGGGGTGGGGTAAACTTGTGTCGGGTGGGGTGGGCAGTGCTCTTTTCTGTTCAGGGGCTGAGTAGGAACAGGATTCCCCACCACTCCATCCCAGAAAACCCTGCATCCTCTCTGTTCCCTGCCTCCTGGTTCCTAAGAGGCGCTGGCATTGCTATTCTGTGGTGTGGAGTCCAGGTAAGTGATTCTGGAACAGAACGCTGCTTGGAGTGTCTTTCTTTTTCAAGCAGACTTAATTCCAGTTGAATTAGGACATAGGCAAACCCCACTTAAGTGGGCATCTCACCCTCCTGTGAAAGTCATCAAGCAAGGATACTCCTGCCCTGGGGACCTTTTATCATGAATGGAAATTGCATTTTGTCAAATGCTTTTTCTGCATCTATCGAGATGGTCATGTGATTTTTATTTTTCCTTTTGTTAATATGGCATATCACATTGATTGATTTACAAATGATAAATCATTCTCATGTCCCTGGAATAAATTCAAAGGATCATGATATATGATCCTTTTTATATATTGCTGCATTCGGTTTGCTAATATTTTGTTGAGCAGTTTTGCATCTATATTCACCAAAGTTATTGGCATTTAAGTTTCTTTTTTGTTTTTTTGCAATGTCTGTCTGGTTTTGGCATCAGGTAAATGGTGGCCTCATAGAATGAATTTAGGAGTGTTTCATCCTCTTCAATTTTTTGGAATACTTTGAGAAGGATAGGTATGAGCTCCTTGTCCATGCCCATTCCTAGATTTTTGTTTGCTGGGAGTTTTTAAATTATAAATCCAATTTCACTACTACTGATTGGTCTGTTCTAATTGTCTGTTTCTTCCTGAGTCAGTCTTGTCAGGTTGTATGTTTCTAGAAATATGTCCACTTCTTCAATGTTGGCCATTTTGTTGGAATACTGCTCTTCACAGTATCCTCTTATAATTTTTTTTGTACCCCTGTGCTATCAGTGGTTATTTCTCCTCTCATTTTTTATTATTTCGTATTTCAGTTTTTGGGGGTCCTCTCTCTTTTCTTCTTGGTGGGCCAGGCTAAAGGTTTATCAATTTTGTTTATCTCCCTCAAACGGCACAAACAAAATTATGAGGAAAAACTCCCAATGAGTCTCATCACAATGTAGTATGTATTATGGGTAGTTAAGATTCAGTGCCTCAGAAAACCCTCAGAGTGCAGAAAGGACGAAAGTAGACACTGTGAGGAAGAGAGGTTGTCCACCAGCAAACACGTTAGGAAGGAAAAATGAATTATTTCTACCGTCATCATCAAAAACCTAAATTCTTCCAAGTATTGGGGTACAGTGTGGCATGTGACTGTTTTGAGATCAGTCACAAAACTGCACAAATATGCCATATTTTACTCATGAAAACCCCTGATATGATTAAAGGAAGATCACCTATGAGTGGGTAAAAGATCTTCCCCTATTTCCCAACACGGGGATGCAACACTGATAACCTACTTCCCAGGTGCACATATTGCTCGGATGCCGGAGATGGTCTCCAACAGTCTGCTGCTTGCTGTCTCTGTCCATCTGCCTGTCTCTCTTTTTCTCTTTCTCTTTCTTGTCAGCATAGGGTTAAGAGTTAAGAAGTGCCACCATAAGAACACGGGGAGGGCTTCCCTGGTGGCGCAGTGGTTGAGAGTCCGCCTGCCGATGCAGGGGACATGGG
>NW_006774591.1:38812-56834 GCF_000442215.2 Lipotes vexillifer
GAGCCGTGGCCGCTGAGCCTGCGCGTCCGGAGCCTGTGCTCCACAACAGGAGAGGCCACAACAGTGAGAGGCCCGCGTACCGAAAAAAAAAAAAAAAAGGACATGGGGAGAAAAACCTAGGCAATATCTCCTATCCTTCAAATATAACTTTAAAATATTTTTTTAAAAAACATTTAAAAAGTAAAAGCTTCTTGAAAAACTGTGGTTAACCCCTAATAAATGTATAATAATTGGTAACAAGTGTTTAAAGGGTATTTTCAAAGTCAGCTAATAAGAACATAACAAAGGAAATTCATAAACTTGGAAACAACTGAGGTAGCCACCCGAAGAGTGAAATAAGTGAGACACAGAAAGAAAAATACTCTATGATTTCACACTTATATGTGGAACCTAAATTGTCAGATTCATAGAACCAGAAAAGAGAATGGTGGTTGTCAAGGGCTGGAGGATGGGGGAAATGAAGAGATGTTAGTCAAAGGGTACAAAGTTTCAGTTATAAGATGAGTAAGTCCTGGGGATCTAATGTACAGCATTGTGGTTATAGTTAATAACACTGTATCATATACTTGAAATTTGCCAAGGGAGTAGATATTAAGTGTTCTTGTCACACACACACAAAAGGTAACTACATGAGGTAATGGAGATGTGTTAATTAACTTGATTGTGGTAATCGTTTCACAATTGTATATGTATTTCAAACCATCATATTGTACACCTTAAAAAACTCACATTGTCTAACCTAAATATATACGTATTTTATTTGCCAATCATACCTCAATAAAGCTTAGAAAATATAAGAAAATGTTTCAGTCTCTAAGAAGAAAATGGGCTTTGGGGTTAAGCAGTGGAGAAATCTGAGGCAGGAGAGTATTTGGGGAGCTCTAAAAGACAAGCTTTGCAAATGAGAAGTTCATAGGTGATAAAAGGTTGGGGAATTTGGCAATATAGGGGAAAAACGCTCAGCTGGCAAAGGAGGAGGATTATTTTCTCAATACAATGTTTTTCCAATTTTAATCAAGCCTCATTTGGCAAAAGTATGAATATATAAATTCTTAAGGACTTAAGTGGAAGTGTTTTCCCAGGAGCCCATAGTGCCCATGTATATTCTCTTAGAAGGCACAAAAAGTTTCTTGAGGTAGCCCAACACTGAAGAGTGGGTGCCTGGTCTCCAAAAAGGCATCGGTGCTCCCAGCTACAACCCCACCCCAGGGTCACCACCTATGCCCCTACATGTTGTACATTACTCTTCTCAAAAAGGTGCCATTCATATTTTAGTCCACATTAATGGCACCTTCTTGTGAAAGGAACTGCACATTGAATGGCTCAATGTGGCAGCCCAATCCAAATATGATTAATATATTTACTGTCTAGTGGAAAAAGCAGACATCTTGTATGAGCAGATGGGGAATTTTAGCACAGAGATAGAAACTATAAGAAAGAGTTAAATGGAAATGCTTCCATTCAAGCCTTCACAGGTTTCTTCTGCCTTTGCATGGCACTGAAATAATTATGGGCACATTAAAGTAAATCTTCATCTCTGAAAGAAGTTTGTTGTTTTTCTATATCTGTAGCATTTCCATTTAACTCTTTCTTGTAGTTTCTATCTCTGTGCTAAAATTCCCCATCTGCTCATGCATTATGTCTACTTTTTCTATTAGATACTTAAATATATTAATCATAGTTATGGTAAAGTCCCTGTCTGATAGTTCTGATATCTGGATGATCTCAGACTCTGGTTTTATTGTTTTGTTTGTCCCTTGATAGTAGGTTTCCTTCTCTTTCTTTTGAGTGTGTATTTTAAAACTTTCAGTTGATGCTGAACAGCATGTAGAACAGTAGAAAACGAGGTAAATAATATTTTCACCTGGAAATGAACACACCGCTTCTTCTTGCAGGCTTTTCTTATGTGATAGGGCAGTTGAGTCAATCTTGTCAGTTATTAATTTGGGATTGGGATTTATCCTTGTGGTAGTTAGCTTAAATGCAAGACAGGGTTTTAATTCTTCTAGCATCGTTTTGTGCTTAGGGTAATGTCAGGTTTCCAGAGGATTTTTCTCAGTGCTTCTGCTTTACTCCTTGATCTCTGACATCCATCACACCTAAACCACACAGTGATCTCTCTCCAGGTCCCTACCCCCTTCCCAGTGGTGTTCTTGCTTGTGCCATGGGTGCTTGCTAGGCAAGTACAATTATTTCACTTTCTCCGTCACTGGTAAGCCAGTCTCTGCATCCCACTTCTCCTGGGAGGAGCTATCTTTCCTTAAAATCAAGCTGCTTAATAGATCTAGAACCTAAGATCTCCAAGTGGTTCAAGAAAAATTATGATTTGGGTGTTCATCTGACTTTTGCTCATGTTGTTAGGTTGAAATCCACACCTTTCATTGTTCTATATACCAGGCAGAAGCAGAATTAGATGTGTGCTTTTTAGTTGTTTCTTAGTTTCTCTTACATTCATTTTGGAATAATTTTAGATTTATGGAAAAGTTGTATATGAATAGAGTACAGTGAGTTCTCATGCACCCATCACCCAGCTTCCCGTAAGCTTCCCATCTTATGCAACCGTGGTACATTAGTAAAAACTCAGAAATTAACAGTAGCACAGTAATATTAACAAAACTACAGGCATTATTTGTATTTCACCACTTTTCCCAGTAACACGCTTTTCTGTTCCTCTGATGAGTAAAATTTCCCAGTCCCTTTTTGTGTTTTGTGCCATTGACATCTTTGAAGAGTACTGGCCAGGCATTTTCTAGAATTCCCCTCAAATTGAGTTTTTCTGACGCTTTCTTTTGATTAGACTGGGGGCCTGAATTTGAGGGAATACCACAGAGGCGAAGTGCCCTTCCTCCTTGCATTTTATCAGGAGGTGTATCTACATAACTTATCACTGGTAGTATTAACCTTAAATTCTTAGTTAAGATAGGATCTGTCTGCCAGATTTCCATAATGTAGTTACTACTTTTCACCTTGCCTACACTACGCTTTGGAAGTGAGTCGCTAACCCCAGCCCACATTCAAGTGGTGACAGTACGTAACTAGGCTTATAGTGCAAATATAATGTATATAAATATCAAACCACTATGCTGCACACCTGAATCTAATATAATATTATATGTCAATTATGCTTCAATTAAAAATGTGTTAAGACCCCACCTCTCATACTATCAGTGGCTTTCTGTCTAAGAAAGGCTCAAGGACAATCAATACATGAGTCATCCAATGGCCTTATCAAGTGGACTGGCACAAACTAAAAACAACAAGAATAACATCCTGCCCATAAAGATATGGGTTGCGCTAGTATTGGGCTGCTGAGGTGAAAAGAATGAATAGAAAAATGTCATAAAATAAGAGGGACCAGAATGTTCCATAGGAGAGCTAAAGTTATAGCCCACGAGAAACCAGAACCTAGCAGGTAGAGAAGTCTATGAAATAGTGAATTAAGTAGCCATTTGGTGAAGTTCCCATTGTTGATAAATTTATAATCTAGGGATAACACATTTAAATTTTTTATGAATACCATCAGTTGATCAATAGATAAAGTTTTCTTACTATGAATTACTTACTATGCACTGTAATTATAAAAGAAGTGAGGAAAGCATACTCATACACAAAAAAGCTGAGACCAAGAAAAAAATAATGTACTAAGGTAGACTTTGTGTGTCAATTATGTCAATGTAGGCTCATCAATTCTAAGAAATGTACAATTGTGAGTGGTGAGTGATATTGATAATGGGGGGCCGGGAGCTATATCGTAAATCTCTGTACCTTCCTCTCAAATTTTCTGTGAACCTAAAAACTGCTCTAAAAAAAGTCTTTAAAAGTTAAAAAAAAAAACTAATTTAAAAAAGTAAAACTGCATATAGTAAGAGCATATAGATAAAAAAATAATGTGCAGTAAAATTGATTTTTTTTGTATGTACATAGACCTATGATTTTAACATAGGTATAGATTTGAGTAAACATCACCACTATCAAGATAAAGAATAGTTGCATCACCTAAGATACTTTCCTTGTGTTATTGTTTTATAGTTACACCAACTTCCACTCCTAAACCCACGAAATGATTAACCTACTTTTCATTAATATATGTTTATCTTTTCAAGAACATCATATAGGGCTTCCCTAGTGGCGCAGTGGTTGAGAGTCCGCCTGCCGATGCAGGGGACATGGGTTCGTGCCCCGGTCCGGGAAGATCCCACATGCCGCGGAGAGCTGGGCCCGTGAGCAATGGCCGCTGAGCCTGCGCGTCCGGAGCCTGTGCTCCGCAACGGGAGAGGCCACAACAGTGAGAGGCCCGTGTACCGCAAAAAAAAAAAAAAAAAAAAGAAAAGAACATCATATAAATGGAACCATGCAGTATGTAAGCTTTTTTTGTTTTTGGCTTCTTTTAATCAGCAAAACGCCTTTGAGATTCAACCCACTTGTATATGTCAGTGGTACATTCCTTATTATTGCTGAATTGTATTCTAGTGTTTTACTTTTACAAGTAAAGTTCTCTAAAAAAAATATACAAATAAGCACATAAAAATGCTCAGCATCATTAGTTATTAAAGAAACACAAAATAAGACTATAATGAGGTAGCACTTGACTCCTGCTAGGAGTGCTAAAATTAAAAAGATTAACTATGCTAAATGTTGTTAAGGATATAAAGGCACCAGAAATTTGAAAACGTAAAACACTACAACCAATTTGGAAAGCAGATTATCAATTTCTGAAAAAGATAAACATAAATCTGCTATATGAGCTTGCCATTCCAAAACAAACGTTCACACAAAAAAATTGTACATCAATGTTCATTGCAGCATTACTCATGATAGCCAAAAACTTGAAACAACCCAAATGTTCATCCATAGGTGTGGAATGAGCAAAATATGGTCTACACATGTACTGCAATACCACTCACGCATAAACATATTTGAATCATTGATACACACAAAAACTTGGATGAATTTCTAAATAATTATGCTGATGAAAGATACTAGGCAAAAAGAGTTATACAACTTTTTCTGAAAAGAAAAGCATAACAAATAGCAGCTGCCAAGGCAACATATTGATGTGCTTTAAGGGAGATCACCTTGGAGGGAGGGAGCAACAGGATATACTACATTTCCTAACATAGGTATACAAAATATATAACCTGCTTCTCAATTTCTGCCTTCCAGGGCCCTGATATGCATACGGATACACATAAAAGAGTAAATGAAGCCAATGTAAAATCTCCTCATTCTCAAGAGTTCTAATCAAATACTCAACAAAATACTAGCAAACTGAATCCAATAGCATATTAGAACCTAACTTAAATATAGAACAATAATATAAGAAAATGTAAAGAGTAAAACCCATAAACTAAATATCAAAACCAACGCAATGAAAATATCCACACAACATAAGCACACCCACATAAAATTACAACCCCAAACCAAACACACATACATATTACTCTTTCCAATGCCATGTAAACATGCAAAAATGAGGAAAAACTCACTCAGAGTGGTCACTACCACAGACAAGCACATGGAATATGCTGGGAGTTCAAAAATGAGCATGTAAGTTAGTGGTAACAGTAGTCACATGAGGTACCCTTCCTACAATATTAGGTGACAAAGAACAATTTGTGTACTTTGTAATTCAAACTAAAATTTCCCTCCACAGTTTGGAGTGGGGTAAGCTATGGGGTTATTAGATTTAGGCACAAAAATATCACAAACACAATTGTCAATTCAACCGTGTAATGGTTTGAACAAGCATATATTGGAGGTGACACCAGTTTCTACCCCATTTCCCAACAGAACAATGTGAAATTTACAATTTACCCTTCAGGCACTACTCGAGTCCTGTGATCACGTCCAAAAGTGTGGCTCTTGTCACCCTCTCTCTTTTCTCTTTCTCTCTCACTTAGCCTTGTATTAAGAAGGAACAACTGTAGAAAAATTAGGGGAAAAAGCCAATGCATTATTTATTCACATTTAAGAGGGCTGTAATATTTATTCAGACTCAAGCAATCCTTTTGTCACTTCATCCCTTCACATGTAGTATTTTCAAAAGTTAACATTAAAATTGTAATGAGATGAACTGAATAAAAAGTTCAGGTACCATCTTTTCCTTTCTCTTAATAATTCAAGTCATTTATTATGTTCTAATAATCAATGTTTAAAATTGATTATATACAAATAAAATTTTGTGATAGTTTAAAGTTTTTTGTCAATTATAGATGTTTTGTGCCCAATGATTTTATTTTTTTAATTGACATATAGTTGATTTACAATATTATATTACTTTCAAGTGTACAGCATAGTGATTCAGAATTTTTACAGATTATATTTAATTAAAAGTTATTACAAGATAATGGCTATAATTCCCTGTGCTGTACAATATATCCTTGTTGCTTATCTATTTTATATATAGTAGTTTGTATCTCTTAATCCCATACCCCTAATTTGTCCCTTCCCCATTCTCTCTCCCCTTTGGTAATCACAAGTTTGTTTTCTGTATCTGTGAACCTATTTCTGTTTTGTACATACATTTGTATTATTTTTTGGATTCTACATATAAGTGATATACTGTATTTGTTTTCCTCTGACTTATTTTACTAAGCATAATATTCTCTAGGTCCATTCACATTGCTGAAAATGGTAGAATTTCATTCTTTTTTACGGCTGAGTAACATTCCATTGTATATGTATATCACCTCTTCTTTACCCATTTATCTGTCGATGGACACTTGGGTTGCTTTCATATCTTGGCTGTTGTAAGTAGTGCTACTATGAACATTGGGGTGCATGTATCTCTTCAAATTAGCATTTTCATTTTTTCCAGATATATACCCAAGAGTGGAATTGCTGGATTGTGTGGTAGTTCTATTTTTAGTTTTCTGAGGAACCTTCATACTGTTTTCCATAGTGGCTGCACTAATTTACATTCCTACCAACAGTGCACAAGGGTTCCCTTTTCCCCATATCCTTGTCAACATCTGTTATTTGTACACTTTTTGATGATAGCCATTCTGACAGGTGTGAGGTTTTCATCTGCATTTCTCTAATAATTGGTGATGCTGAGCATCTTTTCACGTGCCTGTTGGCCATCTGTATGTCTTATTTGGAAAAATGTCTATTCAGGTATTCTGCCCATTTCTTGACTGGGCTGTTCTTTTGATACGGAGTTGTATGAGCTGTTTAAATATTTTGGATATTAAGCCCTTGTTGGTTGCATCATTTGCAAATATTTTCTCCCATTCCGTACGTTGTCTTTTTGCTTCATCAGTGGTACCATCTTAATCTCTAAATATATGGTGACATCAGAGAGGAGTTTCTAACCACGGGCAAAGCTCTAGGCTCTGAGAAGAACAGTAGAATAAATGAGTTACAGGGTAAAGGGATTTGGTGTTCGGATAGAAAGTTTTCTGTATAAGGACAGAATTTGAGCAATTCCATAGGAGACTTGAATACTATAAATAAAATGGATCTTCCAATAACAAGGCAGTTTCCTTACCTGGTACCATTATTTGTGCATTGAGAATACTGTCTATATATTATATGTAGCTTCCAGAACCATAACTACAAAGTGAGTTTGGGGAAAGCACGTACCATTTATTTATATGTGACTAACCTGCTTTCTGGGGGAAAGAGCTACCCCGGGACTGTGCATAATTAGAACCTAAGAAAAAGGGTATGAAGTCCTCAACTCAGAATTTGCCATAGCTTTACAGCACTGAGCACAAGTCTTTTTCACCCAAATACATCGAGGAGAAAGGAACTCCCCCAATTCTGTGACACAGAGCCTAATTCTGCAGTATCTGAGAGACTAAATGCTAGTAACCTAGTGAGCTTTGCATGAGATAAGGAACTGGAGGATCTCAAGTCCTGAGATCTGGTCAACATGAACACTGTTAGAGTACTAACTTTCACCTCTACCAAGGGAGAGGTAACTGTCCTCTGTTTATTTTACTTTTTCATTTATATGCCTCTTCCTCTCTGACACGAGTACAAGTTTCTTGAAGGCAGGTCCAGTTCTTGTTCAACTAGGTATCACCTCATACCAAAAATCTGCACATTAGAGACATTCTACAAATGCCTTTAAATTTATCCCTTTAAATTTTGGAAGGGATAAAACTGCTACAATTATGATCCAGTCTTCCTAATAACAGCTGGACACTTACCTAGAAACCTACTTGTAACACTAAAAAAGCACTTGTTTTGGATATGTAAAAAAGACTAGCATCTGATATATGTCTCCTTGTAAGTCCTGTTATGTCCCTACCATGAAAGTACATCCCAACAATATATGCCAACAAAAACCTTGGGGTGTATCTAGTGCTCATGCAAAGAGCATTAGACATCCTGAAAGATAGCCCCCCAAAATGTAAAACGTTGAGAAGAAAGTTTCTCGCAGAGAAATGAAGAAACTGTTCATAAGCCAACAACAACAAAAAGACTCTACTCCAAATCAAGTTTTTTTTTTTAACATCTTTATTGGTGTGTAATTGCTTTACAATGGTGTGTTAGTTTCTGCTTTATAACAAAGTGAATCAGTTATACATATACATATGTTCCCATATCTCTTCCCTCTTGCGTCTCCCTCCCTCCCACCCTCCCTATCCCACCCCTCCAGGCGGTCACAAAGCACGGAGCTGATCTCCCTGTGCTATGCGGCTGCTTCCCACTAGCTATCTACCTTATGTTTGGTAGTGTATATATGTCCATGCCTCTCTCTCACTTTGTCACAGCTCACCATTCCCCCTCCCCATATCCTCAAGTCCGTTCTCTAGTAGGTCTGTGTCTTTATTCCTGTCTTACCCCTAGGTTCTTCATGACATTTTTTTCCCTTAAATTCCATATATATGTGTTAGCATATGGTATTTGGCTTCCTCTTTCTGACTTACTTCACTCTGTATGACAGACTCTAGGTCTATCCACCTCATTACAAATAGCTCAATTTCGTTTCTTTTCATGGCCGAGTAATATTCCATTGTATATATGTGCCACATCTTCTTTACAAATCAATAAGTTTTAATTGGGTTTTAATTAGTGATAATCTATCTAAATTACGTATATCTTAAGATTAGTGAAACCTGGGACATGGAAAGGGCAGGTGAATAATGCAAATGTGACATGGTCACAACACCATATCTCTTAGTCTGACCCTCCCTTCCCCTTTCTAATGAACTGCCTAACAGCTTTTAAAGCCATTTTTGGATATCTTTTCTTATGGGTTTAAACCAGCAGAGACCATGTAATATAGTACCTAAACACAGAGCCAGGAAAGACAGATTTTACACATTACTACCCACATGATCACAGGTAGATGACTAATAATAAAATTAATCTTTCAAAACTTTTTCAGCTGACCAACAGATATTTTCAAAAGAACTGATAAATACTAAAATCTTCAAAGTCCCTCAGAATTATCCCTTCAGGCAGCCTAGCTAAACCATCTCTGCCCAATCTATGGACCTTCTAACCCCTTTCATTTGAAAATTTCTCTCTAAAAAAAAAGATAGATCTCAAATCAGATCAAATCAATAACCTAACTTTCTGATATAATAAACTAGAAACAGAAGAGAAACTAAGCTCAAAGCAAGCAGAAGAAAGGAGCTAATAAAGATTAGATTAGAAATAAAAGAATTATAGAATAGAAAAACAACAGACAATATCAATGAAACCAAGTTGGTTCTTAGAATAGTTCAAGAAAATTGACAAAACTTCAGCTAAACTGACCAATAAAATAAGATTCAAATTACTAAAATCAGGAATGAAAGAATGGACATTACTATCAACTTTACAGAAATAAGGATTATAAGGAGATACTATGAAACATTATATATTAACAAAAGTTCCTAGGAAGACACAAACTACTGAAACTAACTGAAGAAGGAATAGAAAATCTGAACATACCTATAAGTAAAGAGATTGAATTAGTAATCAGAAACCTTTCCACAGAGGAAACCCCAAGACAAGATAGCTTCTCTGCTGAATTCTACCAAATGTTAATACAAGAATAAACACCAGCCCTTTTCCAAAATATAGAAGAGGAGGGAATAGTTTCCAACTCATTCTATATGGCCAGTATTATCCTGATACCAAAGCCAGAAAAATACATACAGGCCAATATCACCTAGGTGATATTATAGAATATAAAAACCCTCAACAAAAATACAAATCAATAAGTTTTAATTGGGTTTTAATTAGTGATAATCTATCTAAATTACGTATATCTTAAGATTAGTGAAACCTGGGACATGGAAAGGGCAGGTGAATAATGCAAATGTGACATGGTCACAACACCATATCTCTTAGTCTGACCCTCCCTTCCCCTTTCTAATGAACTGCCTAACAGCTTTTAAAGCCATTTTTGGATATCTTTTCTTATGGGTTTAAACCAGCAGAGACCATGTAATATAGTACCTAAACACAGAGCCAGGAAAGACAGATTTTACACATTACTACCCACATGATCACAGGTAGATGACTAATAATAAAATTAATCTTTCAAAACTTTTTCAGCTGACCAACAGATATTTTCAAAAGAACTGATAAATACTAAAATCTTCAAAGTCCCTCAGAATTATCCCTTCAGGCAGCCTAGCTAAACCATCTCTGCCCAATCTATGGACCTTCTAACCCCTTTCATTTGAAAATTTCTCTCTAAAAAAAAAGATAGATCTCAAATCAGATCAAATCAATAACCTAACTTTCTGATATAATAAACTAGAAACAGAAGAGAAACTAAGCTCAAAGCAAGCAGAAGAAAGGAGCTAATAAAGATTAGATTAGAAATAAAAGAATTATAGAATAGAAAAACAACAGACAATATCAATGAAACCAAGTTGGTTCTTAGAATAGTTCAAGAAAATTGACAAAACTTCAGCTAAACTGACCAATAAAATAAGATTCAAATTACTAAAATCAGGAATGAAAGAATGGACATTACTATCAACTTTACAGAAATAAGGATTATAAGGAGATACTATGAAACATTATATATTAACAAAAGTTCCTAGGAAGACACAAACTACTGAAACTAACTGAAGAAGGAATAGAAAATCTGAACATACCTATAAGTAAAGAGATTGAATTAGTAATCAGAAACCTTTCCACAGAGGAAACCCCAAGACAAGATAGCTTCTCTGCTGAATTCTACCAAATGTTAATACAAGAATAAACACCAGCCCTTTTCCAAAATATAGAAGAGGAGGGAATAGTTTCCAACTCATTCTATATGGCCAGTATTATCCTGATACCAAAGCCAGAAAAATACATACAGGCCAATATCACCTAGGTGATATTATAGAATATAAAAACCCTCAACAAAAATACTAGCAAACTGAATACAGCAACATAGAAAAAGGATTATATACCACGCAAGTGGGATTCATCCGAAGTGTGCAAAGTTGGTTCAACATATGTGAATCAATGTAACACATCATTTTAATAGAAGAAAGGAAAAAACACATGATCATCCCAATAGAGAACAAACATTTAACAAAATCTAACATCATTTCATAATAAAAACCATCAACAGACCACATCTCCACCAAAATTCTTTCCAGTTTGGTCAGGCCTTTTCAGAACAGTGGGCTGCAAATCTCTGAAGAATATGTATGAGAAGCTTTTCCCAGGGACCCTCATATGCTGTGTCTGGCCTCTTTTTTTTTTTTTTTTTTTTTTTTTTTTTGGGCATGGAGCTTAGGAATCTGCATTCTAGCCAGCTACCTGGTTACATTTTGTTTCTTTGTACATTGTGGGAAAATACAACCAGCTAGTCATCGGATTTTGCTCTTCTGAGGGTCCTCTGTAATAGCTCAGCACTGAAGGGTGGTACCTCACTCACAGGAGGGCAGCTCTGTGCCCGAAGCTCCACCTCCACTCCCAGGCCTACCACATGTTGATGTACATGTTGTACATGACTCTACCTCAAAAGCAAACTTCACGGTTTAGTTTGTGTGAATCACACTATCTTGAGTAGGGCACTGCATACAATGTGGCTGAATGTGGCAGCCCTGCTCAAAGACATCTCACACAGCTTTCATGCCACCTCTCACACCTTTAAGCCTTTGAATAGACACCAACATTTATCTAAAGTACCTCTGCAACCTCTACATCACTGCTCTTCCTCTTCCATCCTTCTCTGAGAGTCCCCTCACCTACTGCATCTTTAATGAGCCAGGTTTCAGGAGCAAGGTAGAATAAATCTCCATCTCTTCTTACTTAGGAATAATAATCCATATCTGCATTATCCTTTTGATTTTCAAAGTATTAATGATACTAGTGTTAGTTCATTAAAAACCATTTTCCCACCACCCCCCAAAGTAATCCTTTAAGTAGAAAAGTCAAACACCTCATTCCCCAGGCTCCTGCGCTGCAAAATTCCTGATTGTTTTTAAAGTATTCTTTATCTAAACTCCAACCCACAGAAAAGCCAGTCAATAGCATCAAGAACGTCCTTGGAGAGAAGAGTGGGAATTTAGGTGCCAGGTCAGTGAGATCAAAAGCCCACTTCTTCCATAGATGCTGGAGGGAAAAAAAAAAAAAACGGCCTGTATAAACAAACAAAAATGGTTTACAAAACAGAATTTCTGAGGCTTTCATGTGAGAACTGTTTGCTAAGTGCATTTTCTTCACCTTTCCGTTCTGTCTCTCTAGGTGTTTTCAACTCTCATGACAACATGCAACTGCGTAAATTCAGAATGAAGTTCAGGGTAAAGAATTTCCAAAAATAAATGGGACTTTGAGAGATTAGCAACCGGAATTGGAAGTTCTTACAGACAGAGAGGTGGGGAGATTTGGGGAAATCCATACCTGGCTGTAATACTTTTCATTGAAAGAAAAAGGAAAACCAGGGTGAAGTAAATAGATCCAGATGACTCCAACTCCTTGGCCTCTTCTACTTAATACCCGTCACTGATAATAGGAATCTTAGAATGAATGAGACAAATCGCATGAGGACACTGCAGTTCTGAGGCTTTTATTTTAATGATCCAAGGAGAGGAATAAGGAGCCTACCTAGACCACTTCCTGTTGCTAGGTAGTGGATTGGGAAACACCATGCCTGTATTGACTTCTTCTGCTGGGTGAGGGATCATAAGATAATCTCCAGTCTTGAAGTTCCTAACCAGTTCACCTCCTTCTTTCCAACTTTCTGAGTTTTCCTTTAGTTGCCTTTTGTGTTATTTCCAGTTTTATAGTTGTATTTAGCTGTGATGTGCAGGGTTTGGGCTATGCCACTTTGTCTGAACCTGAAGTCTCCCATTTTACTTGCAAGATTTGGATTTGCAATGATTTTCAGTGCAATGTTTTTTTGCGAATTCTGGTTTTAAGCCCACGGCAACTACTGAGATAGTTCTGGTGATGAGAGAGCTAATATCATCTCCCTGCCACATGCATTCCTGGGGAATGTTTTAGGACAGAGAAAAGGAAGTGGTAAATGGTAGGATATTCATGACTATTTAGCCAAAAGCAGCTACTGCAAACATAGAAATGGGAAACAGGAGAATACAGAAAATCAGATATACTCATATCTGCCTTTATCCACCACCACCATCTTACACAACTCCCACTCTCATCTCAGCCCAGACCCTCTCACTGGACACCTAAAAACAGAGGTGACAGAGTTCTCACTCATCCCTTTTGTCTTAGTCCACTCAGGCTACTATAAAAGTACCAAAGACTGGGTAGCTTGTAAACAGAAATATATCGCTGATAGTTCTGGAGGTTGGAGGTCTGAGATCAGGATGCCAGCATAGTTGAGTTTTGATGAAGGTCCTCTTCAATTCTGCCAATTCTGGTTAGGGAAATACCTCTTAGATCAAAAGCATGATCCATAAAAGAACAAACTGTAAAACTGGACCTCATCCAAATTAAGTTCTGTTCTTTGAAAGATATTGTTAAAGAGTGAAAAGACCACATAGTAGAGAATGGGAGACAATATTTGCAAATCACATATCTGATGAGGAACTTGTACCCAGAATTTATAAAGAACCCTCAATACTCATTAACAAGTCAAACACAATTAAAAATGGACAAAAGATTTAAATAGGCACTTCACCAAGAGAGATAGAGGGATGGGGATTAATCACATGAAGAGATGCTCTGCATCTTTAGTAAACAGGGAAATGCAAATTAATACCACAACAAAACACCAGAATACATTTATTTGAATAGCTAAAATTAAAATGATAGGCAATAAAAAATACTGGCAAAGAGGTAGAGTAACTCTTATAAACTGGTACTGGGAATGTAAAACAGTACAACCACTTTGGAAAACAGACTTTCAAAGAGAATTAAAGTATATTTCCATATGGATATTTGTACAAGGATATTTTTATTTCCATACAGAGATCTGTAGATATATGACTACTATATTATATGATCCAGACTTTCAAAGAGAATTAAAGTATATTTCCATACAGATATTTATACAAGGATCATAGCTACTGTATTTCTAATAGTTAAAGCCCAAATCACTCCAAACTGGAGACAAATGCTAATCAACAAGTGAATGCATTAAGGAAAAAAATAATCTGTGGTATATCTACACAATAAAATACTATTCAGCTATAAAAATAAGTGAATTACTGATTCACATAACAATATGGATGAAGTTCAAAATAATTATGCTGAGGAAAATAAAGTAGACAAAAAGGCTACATACATACATTTATATATATATATATATATATATATATAAAATTTTTGAATTCACCATAACCATAGGGGTTATGAAGCTGCCTAGAACATTTAACAACAAGGACCTACTGTAAAGCACAGGGGACTATATTCAATACCTTATAATGGAAGAGAATCTTAAAAAGAATATATATATGTGTAACTGAATCACTTTGCTGTACACCTGAAACATTGTAAATCAACTACAATTTAAAAAAAAGAATTGCTATATATATATACAAAACCATATATTTTAAATAAATATTTACATATACTTTGAAAGGAAACATGTATATGTTTTCAAGTAAGAAAGTGCATCCAAACTCCTGAGGAACAACTCATCTTCGATCTTGAGAGAGTAAAGAGCTTTCGGGTATAAAGTGAAAGCAGGAGGGAATTTGAAAAGCCCCAAAGGAAGAGGGAAAGGCTTGGGAACTATAAAGAATACTGCTAGGAAAGAACAGGTCGGAGGTTTGGAGGGGCATAAAAAGTACTAGGTTCTGCAAACAGTAGAAGCTTTGAATTCACAAAGAGGGAAAGCCACATCCTCACTACAAATTTGATACCCCTGTGGGCACACCTCCTTTGGACAAGGGTATAAAAATCTACAAATCCCTGGAAAAACTCCATGGGTGACTTTTCCCAGAAGCCCTCAGTCCCTAGGTCTTATTCTTCAAGACCTGCTTATGAGAGTCAATTGAGGTAGCCCAGCAACGGGAGAATGGTGCTTGGACTCAAGGAAGAGCAGCTCTGTGTATGCAGCTATATACACTCACCCCCAAAGCCACCACATAGTACGCATATGATGTGCATTACTCTACTCAAAAAGGTGATAATCATGCTTTAGTGTATGTGAATGGCACCATCTAGAGTAGGGCACTACACTCAGCTGAAGTTGATGGCCCTGCCCAAATACATACATGTAATTTTCATTCAACATTGAATTTCCAGCATGGGAGCGACCACCCCACTGTCCTTCTCTTACCCTTTCTGAGTGAGTATCCCCTTACTTGCTACATATTTAACACGCTGGTTTTGAGGCCTGAGAGATAACAAGCCACCTCCTTTTTTCTTTTCCTCAGGTAAGAGATAACCTCATCAACATTTTCCTACTGATTTTCAAGTTGTGAGAAATGGCATATTAAAAATGGTTTGCTTTCCACCAAAGCTAAAGGTTTGCCCAACACACCCATCACATCCTTCTCTGCCCTGACCTTCCCAGTCTTTTGTTCAGAGTTCTATAACTTAACTCCAAAACCCTAGAAGAAGCAAGGTAAACATGCAGGAAACTCAAGAGAACAGGGGAGATTATTTAGATGGTGCCAGGATTCACAGGGCAGAAATTCCACTTTCTCCACCATTCCTGGGAGTGTCTGATTCTACCTTCAGAGCCCTGGATTTTTTCAACTTTTCCTAGAGTCCCCATTATTGAGAGAATATCCTCCAATCTTTTCATTTGGAGGCAGAGGCCTCCAGGAATCTGTCTGTCTTTTGCTTTTAAAACCGAAGCTGAGGGAAGGTGGAAGCAAGTAGGTGAGAGAAATCCACACACTCAGAACCAGTTTTATTTTAAGAGCTAGGGAGATGAGTTAAACAAGAGTCTGCATAGAGGGAGGTAGGTATATTTAGTAAAATACACAATTAGCTAAATCACTTGTCATGGAGAGACAGGGAGAATGAAGTAAGAGACATTTAAACTGGAGGTCCCCAAGTCCCCCAGCACTCAGGCACCTACACTGCTGTCAAAAGACTAAAATGACTCGAGTCTAGATCTCAAATCCACATCTATACAACAAGTAAAAACTAAAATAAACAGAATATATATATATTTTAAAATTCCCAGTCAATAAGGACATGAAACGGTTCTCCACATCACTCATCATTAGGAAAATGAAATCAAAACCACAATGAGATATCATTTCACAACCATTAGGATAGCTATCATAAGAAACAAAAACAAACTAGAAGATTACAACTATTGGTGAGGACGTGGGGAAATCAGAACCTTTGTTCATTGCTGGTGGGGATGTAAAATGGTGCAGCCACCATAGAAAACAATATGGCAGTTTTTCAAGAAAATAAAAATAAAATTACCATATGATCCAGCAATTCCACTTCTGGGTATATACCCAAAACAATTAAAAACAGAGACTGGAAAAAAAAAAAAAACAGAGACTGGAACAGATATTTGTACACCAATGTTCATAGCAGCATTATTAATTTTTTTATAATTTTTTAAAATTTATTTATTTATTTTTGGCTGCATTGGCTCTTAATTGCTGCGTGTGGACTTTCTCTAGTTGCGGCGAGCGGGGGCTATACTCTTTGTTGCGGTGCATGGGCTTCTCATTGCGGTGGCTTCTCTTGTTGTGGAGCACGGGCTCTAGGGACGTGAGCTTCAGTAGTTGTGGCACACGGGTTCAGTAGTTGTGGCTCACAGGCTCTAGAGCACAGGCTCAGTAGTTGTGGCGCACAGGTTTAGTTGCTATGCGGCATGTGGGATCTTCCCGGACCAGGGCTCGAACCCATGTCCCCTGCATTGGCAGGTGGATTCTTAACCACTGTGCCACCAGGGAAGTCCCTTATAGCAGCATTATTGTTCATAATAGCCAAAAGATGGAAGCAACCCAAAGGTCCATTGGCTGATGAATGGATATACAAAATGTGGTATACAATACACTGAAATACTATTCAGCCTTAAAAAGGAAGTGTTGATAAATTCCACATGCTGTAACATGGATAAGCCTTGAAGACATTATGCCAAGCGAAATAAGCCAATCACAAAGAGATACTGTATTATTCCAGTTATATGAGGTACCTAGAATAGGCAAATTCATAGAGGCAGAAAGTAGAATAGAGATGACCAAGGGCTAGGGCTGAGGGGCTAATGGAGAGTTATTGCTTAACAGGAACACAGTTTTGGTTTGGGAAGACAAAAAAGTTCTGGATATGGGTAGTGGTGATGGTTACATAGCAATGTGAATGGACTTAATGTCAATGAATTGTACACCTTAAAAGGGTTAACATTTATTATATATATTTAACCACAGTTTTGTAAAATTCCAAATATATAACAAACACCAAGAAGAACATAAGCACCTTGCCAAAAATACCAAAACTAAAATAAGAAGTAATAAATAAAAAATCACTCAACCTCAATATAAAATAAAACCACTCTAAGTACACACATGGTGCTCTGTGTTAACAATGCTAGTAGACAAAATAGAGGATTTTTTCCTCCTCTTTCCTCTTTAACCTAAATTCTCCTGTTAAAGGTAGGTAGCAAATTTCCTCAAAAGGAAGTTGTCAAGTAAACCCCTAGTGTGGATTAAAGGAGAGTAGAATCAGGAAGCCCCCATTT